>NW_027202497.1:0-220138 GCF_024711535.1 Dipodomys merriami | reverse complement strand
AACAATAACCCTAACCCTAACCTTAACCCTACCCTCACCCTACCCCTAATCCTAACACTAAACCTAACCCTAATCCTAACCCTAACCCTAAACCTAACCAGAACTCTCACCCTAACCCTAACCTCAACCTAACACTAACCCTAAACCTCACCCTCAACCTAGCCCTCACCCTAACCCTAACCTTCATCCTCACCCTAAACCTCACACTACCCCTAACACTAATCCTCAATCTAAACCTCACCCTCACCCTAACCCTAACCCTCACTCTTAACATAACCCTCACCCTAGGCCTAACACTCATCTTTACCCTCATCGTCACCCCCAACTTAACCCTCACCCTAACCCTAACCCTCAACCTAACCCTCACCCTAACCCTAACTCTACCCCTAAACCTCACCCTCAACCTAACCCTAACTCTAAAACTAACCCTAACACTAAAAACCGCACCCTAACCTTAACCCTAAGCCTCACCCTCACCATAACCATAACCCTAACCCTAAACCTAATAATAACCCTAACCCCAACCCTAATCCTAAAACTCACCCTCACCCTAACCCTAATCCTAACCCTAACCCTCAACCTAAGCTAACTCTCACCCTTCTGTAACCCTAACCCTCACCCTAACCCTAAACCTAAGCCTAACCCTCATCATAATCCTCCCCATAAACCTAACCCTAAAACTCACCCTAACCCTAACACTCAGCCTCACCATCACCCTCAGCCTAACCCTAAGCATAACCCTAAACCTAAACCTAACCCTCACCCTCACCCTAACCCTAACACTAACCCAAACCCTAACCATCATACTTACCCTACCCCTAACCCTATATCTAACCCTAAACATCACACTCACCCTAACCCTAACCCTAACCTTAAACCGCACCCTAACCCTAACGCTAACCCTCACCTCCACCCTCACCCTCTCTGTAATTCTAACCCTAACCCTAACAATAACACTAACCCTATCCCTAATCATCACCCTAACCTTAATCTTTACCCCCACCCTCACCCTCAGCCTAAACCTAAGCCTAATCCTAACCCTCAACCTAACCCTCACACTCACCCTCACTCTAACCATAACCCTAAACCTAACCCTATCCCTAAACCTCAACCCAAACCTCACCCTCACCCTAAACCTAACACTAACCCTAGCCTTCAACCTCACCCTAACCCTCCCCTCTAACCCTAACTCTAACACTAAACCTCACCCTCACTCTAACCCTAACCCTAACCCTAACCCTAACCCTAAACCTCACCCTAACCCTAATTCTCACCCTCACCCTCAACCTCACCGTAACTCTAACCCTAACCCTAACAATAACACTAGCCCTAACACTAACCCTAACCCTAACCAGAACCATAACCCTCACCCTAAGCCTCAACCTCACCACAAACTTAACCGTAAACATAACACTAAATCTAACCCTAACCCTAACCATCACCCTAACACTAAACCTAACCCTAACCCTCAACTAACCCTCACCCTAACTCAAATCCTAAACCTAACCCTATCCCTAACACTAAGCCTCACCCTAACCCTCACCCTAGACCTCACCCTAAACCTAATCCTAACCCTAAACCTCATCCTAACCCTCAACCTAACCCTAACCCGAACCCAAACCCTAACCCGAACCCTAACCATTACCCTCATGCTCGGCCTAAGCCTAAGCCTAAGCCTAAGCCTAAGCCTAAGCCTATGCCTAACCCTATCTCTCACCCTAACCCAAACCCTAACACTACCCTAACTCTAACATTAAACCTCACCCACACCATAACCCTAACTCTAACCCTAACAATAAACTTAACCTCATCCTAAAGATAACCCTAACACTCAAAGTCACCCTAAACATAAACCTCACCCTAACCCTAACTCTCATCCTAACACTTACCCTCACCCTAACACTAACGGTAAAGCTAACACTAACGCTCACACTAACCCAAACATCACCCTAACCCTAAACCTGACTCTAACACCAACTCTAACCCTCACCAGAACTATAGCCCTCACCCGAACCCTAACCCTCAACCTCACCATAAACCTCACACTAACCCTAACACTAATACTCAAACTCTCAACCTCAGCCTAACCCTAATCCTAACCCTAACCCTTACCGTAACCCTCACCCTCAGCCTAACCCTTACCTTTACCCTTAACGTCACCCCCACCCTAACACTCACCCTAACCTTAAACCTCACCCTAACCCTAACTCTACCAATAAACTTCACCCTCACCCTAACCCTAACTCTAACCCTAACCCTAACACTAAACCTCACCCTAACCCTAAACCTAACCCTCACCCTCATCCTAACCATAACCCTCACCTAAACCTAAACCTCACCCTAACCCTTATCCTCACTCTAACACTAACCCTAACCCTAACCCACACACTAATCCTAACCCTCACCCTAATCCTAAACCAAACCCTAACCCTAACCCTAACTCTAACCCTAACCCTCACAATAAACCTCACCCTAACCCTAAATCTAAATTCTAACCCTCAACACCACCGTAACCCTAACCCTCATCCTCACCCTAAACCTCACACAAACCCTAACCCTAACCCTAATGCTCAATCTAACCCTCAACCTAAATCTAACACTAAACTTTACCTTACCCCTAAACCTAACTCTAACACTCACCCTTATCTTAACCCTCACCCTCAGTATAAATTTCACCTTTACCCTTAACATCATCCTCACCCTAACCCTCACCCTAAACCTAAACCTCATGCTAACACTCACCCTAACTATAAACCTAAACATTACCCTAACCCTAACCCTCACCCTCAACCTCACGCTCAGCCTAACCCTAAGCCTAAGCTTAAACCTTATCCTAACCCTCATCCTCACCTTAGCTCTCACCCTAACCCTAATCCTAACCCTAACCCTCATCCTAACCCTCACCCTAACCCTAACCATAACCATTAACCTAACCCTAATTCTCAACCCCACCCTCACCCTCAGCCTAACCCTAAGCCTAACCCTAACCCTAACCCTAACACTCAGACTCACCCTCACCCTAACCCTAATCGTAACTCTAACCCTAACCCTAACCCTAAACCTCAACCTAACCCTCACCCTAAACTTAACCCTAACACTAACCCTAACAGTAACCCTAACCCTGGAGTTAACACTCCCCCTAACCCTAAATCTAACCCTTAAACTAACCATCACTCTAACCCAAATCCTAACCCTAACCCTCAACCTAACCCTAACCCTCACCCTCACCGTAACTCTAACCCTCATAATAACCCTCACCCAAACCCTAAACCTAACCCTAAACCTCACCCAAACACTAACCCTAAACCTCACCTCACCCTAGCCCTCACCCTAACCCTAATCCTAACCCTAATCCTCATCCTAACACTCACCCTAACCCTAACCCTAACCCTAACCCTCACCCTAATCCTAAACCTAACCCTAAACCTCAACATAACCCTAACCCTCACTCTAACACTAAATTTAACCTGAACCCTAACTCTAACCCAAACCCTAACCCTAACCCTCACTCTAACACTAACCCTCCCCCTCCTCCTCACCCTCAGCGTAAACCTAACCCTAACCCTCAAACTCCCACTAACCCTTACCCTAATCCTAATCCTAACACTAAGCTTAACCCTCACCCTCACTCTAACCCTCACTGTAACCCTAACTCTAACACCAACCCTAACCCTAACTCTCATCCTCAGCCTCACCCTAACCCTAACACTAACACTAAACCTCACACTAACCCTAACCCTAACCTCACCCTAACCCTAAGTCTAACCCTAACCCTAACACTAAAAACCTCAGCCTAACCCTAACCCTAACCCTCACCCTCACCCTCTCAGTAACCATAACCCTAACCCTAACTGTAACAATAACCCTAACCCTAACCCTAATCCTAACCCTCACTCTCACCCTAAACCTAATCCTAACCGTAACCCTCACCCTAACCCTAACCCTCACCCTTATCGTAACACTAACCCTCATCCTAACCCTCATCCTAACCCTAAAATTCACCCTAACACTAACTCTAACCCTCACCCTCACCATAGCCATCACCCTAACCCTAATCCTAATCCTAATCCTCATCCTAAACCTCACCCAAACCCTAACCCTAAACCTCACCCTAACCCTAACACTAACCCTAACCCTCAACCTAACCCTAAGCCTCACACAAAACTTAACCGTAACCCTAACCCTCACCCTAACCCTAAACATAACCTGAACACTAACACTCAACCTAACCCTAACCCTAAACGTCACCCTAACCCTAACGCTCACCCTCACCCTATCCCTCAGTGTAACCCTAAGCCTAACACTAAGCTTAACCCTAAACCTCACACTCACCCAAACCTTATCATAATCATATTCCTAACCCTAACCCTAACCCTCACCTTCAGCCTCACCTTAACCCTAACTCTTACCCTAAACCTCATCCACACCCTAACCCTAACACTAAACCTCACCCTTACCCTAAAACTAAACCTCACCCTCACCCTAGCCCTCACCCTAACCCTAAACCTAACCCTACCCTCAATCTAACCCTCACCATAACCCTCACACTAACCCGCACCCTAACCCTAAACCTAACCCTAATCCTCACACTCACCTGCACACTCACCCTCACCGTAACTCTAAACTTAACCCTAACCCTAACCCTAAACCTCACCCAAACCCTAACACTAACCCTAACCCTAACCCTCACACTAACCCTCCCCCTAAACCTATATCTAACCCTAAACCTCACCCTCAACCTTTCCCTAACCCTAACCCTAAAACTAATCCCCACCCTAACCCTAACCCAAACCCTCACCCTCAACCTCAAGGTAACTCTAACCCTAACCCTACCAATAACACTATCCCTAACCCTAATCCTCATCCCCACCCTCATCCTCAGCCTAACCCTAAGCCTAAGCCTAACTCTCACCCTAACCCTCACATTGACCCTATTCCTAACCCTAATCCTAAACGTAAACCTATCCCTAAACCTCACCCTAAATCTATCCTTAACACTAACCCTAACCCTCACCCTCACCCTCAACCTCACAGTAACTCTAACCCTAACCCTTAAAATAAGACTAACACTAACCATAACCATAACGATAACCCTCACAGTTAGCCTCACGCTCACCACAAACTTAACACTAACCATAACAATAACAATAACCCTAACCCTAACCCTAACCCTAATCTCACCCCGACCATCACCCTCAGCCTAACCCTAACACTAACCCTAACCCTAACCCTAACCCTCACTATAAACCTAACCCTAACCCTAACACTAACACTAACCCTAACCCTAAACCTAACCCTAAACCTAACTGTAATCCTCACCCTCACCCTCACTCTAACCCAAACCCTAAACCTAAACCTCACCTAACCCTAAGCCTAACCCTAACCTTCAGCCTAACACTCACACTCACTCACCCTAACCCAAATCCTAAACCTTACTCTATCCCTAACCCTAAACCTCACCCTAGCCCTCACCCTAAACCTAATCCTAACCTTCATCCTTATCTTAACCCTCAACCTCAGCCTAAACCTCACCTTTACACTTACCATCATCCTCACCCTAACCCTCACCCTAAACCTAAACCTCATCCTAACACTCAACCTAACCGTAAACTTAACCATCACCCTAACCCTAACACTCACCCTCACGCTCAGCCTAACCCTAAGCCTAAGCTTAAACCTTATCCGAACCCTCACCCTCACCCTAGCCCTCACCCTAACCCTAATCCTAACCCTAACCCTCACCCTAACCCTAACCCTAACCATAACCCTAACCCTAATCCTCACCCTCAGCCTAACCGTAAGCCTAAGCCTAACCCTAAACCTAACCCTCACACTCACCCTCACCCTAACCTTAACCCTAACACTAACCATAACCCTAACCCTAAACCTCAACCTCACCCTCCCCCTAACCCTATATCTAACCCTAAAACTAACCCTCACCCTAACCCAAATTCTAACCCTAAACCTCAACCTGACCCTATGCCTCACCCTCACCGTAACTCTATCCCTCATCCTAACCCTCACTCAAACCTTAAAACTAAACCTAAACCTCACCCAAATACTAACCCTAACCCTCACCCTCACCCAAGCCCTCACCCTAATCATAATCCCAACCCTAATCCTCATCCTAACCCTCACCCTAACCCTAACCTTAACCCTCAGGCTGACCGTAACACTAACCCTAACCCTCACCCTAACCCGAAACGTAACCCGAACCGTAACACTAACCCTAACACTAACCCTAAACCTCAACCTAACCCTAACCCTAACCCTCACCCTCACACTAGCCCTCACCCTAATCCGAATCCTAACCCTAACACTCATCCTAACCCCCACCGTAACACTAACCCTAACCCTCACCCTCACCCTAACTCTAAACCTAACCCTAACCCTCAACCTAACCCTAACCCTCACCCTCACAGTATCCCTTACCATAAACCTCACCCTAACCCTAAACTTAACCGGAAACCTACTTCTCACCCTAACCCTAACCCTAACCCTCACCCTAACCCTAACCCTCGCCCTCATCCTCACCCTCAGCCTAACCCTAAGCCTAAGCCTAACCCTAACCCTCACACTCACCCTAAAACTAACCCTAATCCAAACCCTCACCCAATCCCTAACACTAACCCTAAACCTCACCCAAACACTAACCCTAACCCTCACCCTCACCTTTGCCCTCAACATAACCCTAAGCCTAACCCTAAACCTAACACTCACACTCACCCTAACACTAACCCTAATCCTAATCCTAACCCTAACCCTAACCCTCACCCTCACCCTAACACTCACCTTAAGCCTAACCGTAAAATTAATCCTAACCCTAACCCTAACACTAAACCTCACCATAACACTAAATCTAACCATCCCCCTAAGCCTAAACCTCACCCTAATACTAATCCTAAACCTCAACCTCACCCTAGCCCTCACCCTAACCCTAACCCTCAACCTTACCCAAGACCTCACACTAACCCTAACACTAATCCTCAATCTAACCCTCACCCTAACCCTAACCCTAACCCTATCAATCACCCTAACCCTAACCCTCACCCTTACCGTAAACCTCACACTCAGCCTAACCATCATCTTTACCCTTACCATCATGCCCACCCTAACACTCACCCTAACCCTAACCCTGACCCTAACCCTAACTCTACCCCTAAACTTCACCCTCAACCTAACCCTAACTCTAACACTAACCCTAACACTAAACCTCACCCTAACCCTAACCCTAAACCTCTGCCTCAACCTCATGCTCAGCCTAACCCTAAGCCTAAGCCTAACCCTTACCCTAAACCTCACCCTCACCCTAGCCCTCACCCAAACCCTTATCCTAACCCTAACCCTCATCCTAACTCTCACTCTAACCCTAAACCTAACCATAACCCTAACCCTAATCCTCACCCACACCCTCACCCTCAGCCTAACCCTAAGCCTAAGCCTAACCCTAACCCTAACCCTAACACTCACCCTCACCTTAAAACTAATCCTAACCCTAACCCTAAACCTAAACCTCAACCTAACCCTCACCCTAACCTTAAACCTAACACCAACCCTAACATTAACCCTCCAAGTAACCCTAAATCTAACCCTAAACCTCACCGTCATCCTAAACCTAATCCTACCCTCACCCTAAACCACACCCTAAACCTAACCGTATCCCTCAACCTCACCCTCACCCTCACCCTCACCATAACTCTAATCCTAACCCTAACTATAATACTAATCCTAAATTTAAACCTAACCCTAACCCTAATCCTACAATTCACCCTCACTCTATTCCTAATCCTAACCCTAACCCTCAACCTAACCCTAACCCTCGAACTCACTGAAACCCTAACCCTCATCCTAACCCTCACCCTAACCCTAACCCTAACTCTAAACCTAACACTCACCCTCACCCTAGCCCTCACCCCAACCCTAATCCTAATCCTAACCCTCACCCTCACACTCACCTGCACACTCACCCTCACCATAACTCTAAATTTAACCCTAATGCTAACCTTAAACCTAACCCTAATCCTAACATAACCATAACCCTCACACTAACCCTCCCCCTAAACCTATATCTAACCCTAAACCTCACCCTCACCCTCACCCTAACCCTAAACTAACCCTAATCCCCACCCTAAACGTAACCCTAACCCTCACCCTCAACCTCAAGGGAATTCTAACCCTAAAACTAACAATAACACTAACCTTATCCCTAATCCTCACCCCCACCCTCATCCTCAGCCTAACCCTAAGTCTAAGCCTAACCCTCACCCTAACCTTCACACTCACCCTAATCCTAAACCTAATCCCAATCCTAAGCCTATCCCTAAATCTCACCCTAAATCTTACCCTAACACTAACCCTAACCCTCACCCTCACCCTCAACCTCACAGTAACTATAACCATAACCCTAACAATAAGACTAACCCTCTACCATGACCATAACCATAACCATAACCCTCACCGTTAGCCTCACCCTCACCACAAACTTAACACTAACCATAACACTAACAATAACCCTAACCCTAACCCTAACCATAATCCTCACCCCCACCATCACCCTCAGCCTTACCCTATCACTAACCCGAAACCTAACCCTAACCCTCACTGTAACCCTAACTCTAAACCTAACCCTAACCCTAACCCTAAACCAAACCCTAAACCTAACACTAAACATAACCCTAATCCTCACCCTCACACTCACTCTAACCCAATCCCTAACCCTAACCCTCACCTAACCCTAAACTAACCCTAACCCTAACCCTAACACTCACACTCACTCACCCTAACCCAAATCCTAAACCTTACCCTATCCTTAACCTAACCCTCACGCTAACCCTCACCCTAGCCCTCACCCTAAACCTAATCCTAACCCTCACCCTTATCTTAACCCTCACCCTCAGCCTAAACCTCACCTTTACCCTTACCATCATCCTCACCCTAACCCTCACCCTAAACCTAAACCTCATCCTAACACTTACCCTAACAATAAACCTAACCATCACCCTAAACCTAAAACTCACCCTCAACCTCATGCTCATCCTATCCCTAAGCAAGCTTAAACCTTAACCTAACCCTCACCCTCACCCTAGCACTCAGCCTAACCCTAATCCGAAAACTAGCCCTCACCCTAACCCTAACCATAACCATAAGCCTAACCCTAATCCTCACCCCTACACTCACCCTCAGTCTAACCCTAAGCCTAAGCCTAACCCTAACCCTAACCCTCAAACTCACCCTCAACCTAACCTTAACCCTAACACTAACCCTAACCCTAAACCTCAACCTAACCCTCCCCCTAAACCTAAATCTAACCCTAAAACTAGCCCAAAACTTAACCCAAATACTGACCCTAACCCTAAGCCTAAACCTCACCCAAACACTAACCCTAACTCTCACCCTCACCATAGCCCTCACCCTAATCCTAATCCTAACCCTAATCCTCATCCTAACCCTCACCCTAACCCTAACCTTAACCCTCAGGCTGACCGTAACCCTAATCCTTCCCCTCACCCTAACCTTTAACTTATCCCGAACCGTAACACTAATCCTAACCCTAACGCTAAACCTCACCCTAACCCTAAACCTAAACCTCACCCTCACACTAGCCCTCACCCTAATCTTAATCATAACCCTAACCATCATCCTAACCCTCACCCTAACACTAACCCTAACCCTCACCCTCACCCTCAGCCTAAGTCTAAACCTAACCCTAACCATAATACTAATCCTAAACCTAAACCTAACCCTAACCCTAACCCTAATCCTACCACTCACCCTCATTCTAATCCTAATCCTAAACCTAACCCTCAACCTTACCCTAACCCTCAAACTCACTGTAACCCTAACCATCATCCTGACCCTCACCCTAACCCTAACCCTAACTCTAAAACTTACCCTAACTCTAACCCTAACCCTCACTCTCACCCTAACGCTAATCCTAACCCTAACCCTCATCCTAACTCTCACCCTAACCCTAACCCTAACCATAACCCTAACCCTAATCATCACAACCACCCTCAACCTCAGCCTAACCCTAAGCCTAAGCCTAACCCTAACCCTAACCCTCACACTCACCCTCACCTTAAAACTAATCCTAACCCTAACCCTAACCCTAAACGTAAACCTCAACCTAACCCTCAACTTAACCTTAAACCTAACTCTCACCCTAACATTAACCCTCCAACTAACCCTAAATCTAACCCTAAACCTCACCGTCGTCTTAACCCTAATCCTAGCCGTAACCCTAAACCTAAACGTATCCCTCACCCTCACCCTCACCCTCCCCATAACTCTAACCCTAACCCTAACCATAATACTAATCCTAAACCTAAACATAACCCTAACCCTAACCCTAAACCTATCACTCACCCTCATTCTAATCCTAATCCTAACCCTAACCCTCAACCTAACCCTAACCCTCAACCTCACTGTAACCCTAACCCTCATCCTAACCTTCACCCTAAACCTCACCCTAATTCTAAACCTTACCCTAACACTAACCCTAACCCTCACCCTCACCCTAGACCTCACCCTAACCCTAATCCTAACCCTACCACTCACCCTAACCCTAAAATCACCCTCACCTTTAACCTCAGCCTAACCCTAAGACTAAGCCTAACCCTAACCCTAACCCTAAACCTATCATTCACCCTCATTCTAATCCTAATCCTAACCCTAACCCTCAACCTAACCCTAACCCTCAACCTCACTGTAAACCTAACCCTCATCCTAACCCTCACCCTAAACCTCAACCTAATTCTAAAACTTACCCTAACACTAACCCTAACCCTCACCCTCACCCTAGCCCTCACCCTAACCCTAATCCTAACCCTACCACTCACCCTAACCCTAAAATCACCCTCACCTTTACCCTCAGCCTAACCTTAAGACTAAGCCTAACCCTAACCCTAACCCTCACACTCAACCTAACCCTTACACTAATCCTAATCCTAACCCTCAGCCTAACCCTCACCCTCACCCTAACCCTAACCCTAACACTAACCCTAATCCTAAACCTCATCCTAACCCTCCCCTTAACCCTAACTCTAACCCCAAACCTCACCCTCACCTAACCCTAACCCTAACCCTAACCCTAACACTAAACCTCTCCCTAACCCTAACCCTCACCCTCAACCTCAACCTCACCATAACTCTAACCCTAACCCTAACAATAAGAATAATCTTAACCCTAACCATGACCAGAACCCTCACTGTCAGCCTCAACCTCATCACAAACTTAACACTAACCATAACAGTAACAATAATCCTAACCCTAACCCTAACCATAATCCTCACCCCCACACTCACCCTCAGCCTAACCCTAACGCTAATCTTAATCCTAGCCCTAACCCTCACCTTAACACTAACACTAACACTAACCCTAAACCAAACCCTAAACCTAAACCTAAACCTAACCCTAATCCTCAGCCTCAACCTCACATTAACCCTAAACCTAACCCTATCCTTAACCCTAAACCTCACCCGAACCCTCACCCTAACCCTAACCTCACCCTCACCTTCAACCTCAGCCTAACCCAAAGACTAAGCCTTACCCTAAACCTAACCCCCACACTCAACCTAACCCTTAGACTAATCCTAATCCTAACCCTCAGCCTAACCCTCACCCTCACCCTCAACCTAACCCTAACACTAACCCTAACCCTAAACCTCACCCTAACCCTCCCCCTAACCCTAACTCTAACCCCAAACCTCACCCTCACCTAACCCTAACCCTAACCTTAATCCTAAACCTCACCCTAACCCTAACCCTCACCCTCAATCTCAACCTCAACCTCACCATAATTCTAACCCTAACCCTAACAATAAGAATAATCTTAACCCTAATCATAACCAGAACCCTCACTGTCAGCCTCACCCTCATCACAAACTTAACACTAACCATAACAGTAACAATAATCCTAACCCTTACCCTAACCCTAATCCTCACCCCCACACTCACCCTCAGCCTAACCCTAACACTAACCTTAATCCTAACCCTAACCCTCACCTTAACACTAACCCTAACCCTAACACTAACACTAACCCTAAACCAAACCCTAAACCTAAACCTCACCCTAACCCTTATCCTCAGCCTCACCCTCACATTAACCCTAACCCTAACCCTATCCTTAACCCTAAACCTCACCCGAACCCTCACCCTAGCCATCACCCTAAACCTAATCCTAACCCTAAACTTCATTCTAACCCTCACCCTAACCCTAACCCGAACCCGAACCCTAACCCTAACCCTCACCCTCACCCTGTCTCTAACCATAACACTAAACCTAAACCTCACCCTCAACGTAATCCTAAATCTAACCCTAACCCTAAACCTAAACCTCCTCAACATCACCCTCACCATAACCGTAACCCTAACTCTAACAATAACCCTAACCCTAACCCTAAACCTAATCCTCACCCTAATCATAACCCTCACCCTAAACCTAATCCTCACCCTAATATTTACCCTCACCCTTACAATAACCCTAATCCTAACACTAATCCTCACACTAACCCTAACCCTCACCCTAATCCTAAACCTCACCCGAACTCTAATCATAACCCTCACCCTTACCGAAACTCTCACCCTCAGCCTAACCCTCACCTTTACCCTCACCCTAATCCTAACCTTCACCCTAACCCTCACGCTAACGCTAACTCTACCCCTAAACCTCACCCTCACCCTAACCCTAACTCTCACCCTCACACTAAGATTTAAGCTCCCTGTCACCTTAACAATAACCAAAAACCTAACCCTAACCCTCACCCTAAACATAACCGTGACCCTAACCCTACACTAACACTTACCCTCACCCTAACAGTAACCCTAACCCTAACTATAATCCTCACACTAACCCTAACCCTCACCCTAATCCTAAACCTAACCCTAACCCTAACCCTAACTCTAACCCTCACCCTCACCTTAGCCCTCACCCTAACCTAATTCTAACCCTCACCCTCATCCTAACCCTAAACCTCATCCTCACCCTAAACCTCACACTAACCCAAACCCTAAACCTAATCCTCAATCTAACCCTCACCGTAACCCTAACCTTCACCCTTATCTTAACCCTCACCCTCAGCCTCAACCTCACCTTTACCATTACCATCATCCTAACCCTAACACTAAACCTCATCCTAACCCTCACACTAACCATAAACCTAACCATCACCGTAACCCTAAACCTAACACTCACCCGCAACCTCATGCTTAGCCTAACCATAAGCCTATGCCTAACCATTACCCTAACCCTCACCCTCACCCTAGACCTCACCCTATCCCTAATCCGAATCCTAACCCTCATCCTAACCCTCACCTTAACCCTAACCCTAACCATCACCCTAACCCTAACCATCACCCTAACCCTAATCCTCACCCCCAACCTCACCCTCAGCCGAACCCTAAGCCTAAGCCTAACCTTAACCTTAACACTCACATAACCTCACCCTCACCCTAACCCTAATCCTACTCATACCCCTTACCCTAACCCTCACCCTCACCCTAACCATCACCCTAACCCTAACCCTAACGCTAACCCTAACCCTAAACCTCACCCACAGCCTCACCTTACCCCAAACTCTAACCCTAAAACTCAACCTCACCCTAACTTTAACCCTAACCCTAAACCTCAGCCTAAACCTAAACCTAAACCTCACCCTCACCCTAGCCCTCACCTTAACCCTAATCCTAACACTAACCTTCATCCAAACCCTCCCCCTAACCCTTACCCTAACCCTCATCCTAACCCTAAACCACACCCTGAACCTCACCCTCACCCTAACCCTAAGCCTAAACCTAAACCTAACACTAACACACACAGTCACCCTCACCCTAACCCTCACCCTAATCCTAACCCTTACCCTCACCCTATCCCTCACCCTCAGTGTAACCCTAAGCATAATCCTCACCCTAACCCTAACCCTCACACTCACCCTAACATTTACCCTAATCCTAATGATAATCCTAACACTCACCCTCAGCCTCACCTTAAGCCTAACTCTAACCCTAAACCTCACCCTCAACCGAACCATAACCTTAAGCCTAAACCTAACAATAATCCTAACCCTAAAACTCACCCTCAGCCTCACCCTAACCCATAATCTAATTGTAAACCTCACCCTGACACTACCTCTAACCCTAACCCTATCCCTAAACCTCATCTTAACCCTAACCCTAATGCTCACCCTCACCCTCACTGTAACTGTAACCCTAACCCTAACTCTAAAAATAACACAAACCCTAACCCTCACCCACCTCACCCTAACCCTAACACAAACCCTCACCTTAAAACTTACCCTCACCCTAACTCTAACCCTAAACCTAACACTAACCATCACACTATCCCTAACCATCACCCTAACCCTAAACCTAACCTTTACACTAACCCTAAACCTCACCCTCACCCTAGTCCTCACCCTAACCCTAACCCTCATCCTCAACCTAAACCTCAAACTAACCCTAACACTAATACTCAATCCATCCCCCACCCTCACACTAAACCTAACCCTAACCCTCACCCTAACGCTAACCTTCACCCTTACCATAACCCTCAACCTCAGGCTAACCCTCACCTTTCCATTTACAGTCACCCCCACCCGAACCCTCACCCTAACCCTAACCCTCACCCTAACCCTAACTCTACCCCTAAACCTCAACCTCAATCTACCCCTAACTCTAACCCTAACCCTAACACTAAACCTCACACTAACCCTAACCCTAACCCTCACCCTCAACCTCATTCAAATCCTATCCCTAAGCCTAAGACTAAACCTTACCGCAAACCTCACCCTTACCCTAGCCCTCACCCTAACCCGAATCCTAACCATATACCTCATCCTAAACCTCATCCTAACCCTAACCCTAACCCTCACCCTAACCCTAACCCTCACCCTCACCCTCAGCCTAACCCTAAGCCTAAGCCTAACCCTAACCCTAACACTCACACTCACCTTCACCCTAACCCTAGTCCTAAATCTAACCTTATCCCTAACCCTAAACCTCAACCTAACCCTAACACTAATCCTTCCACTAACCCTCACACTAACCCTCACCCTAACCCTAACACTAACCCTAAACCTCACCCTCACCCTAACCCTAACCCTCAGCCTAAACCTAAGCCTAACCCTAACCCTAACACTAACCCTCACACTCACCCTCACCCTAACCCTAATCCTAAACCCAGCCCTAACCCTAACCCTCACCCTAACAATAACCCTCACCCTAACCCTAAACCTAACACTAAACTTAACCCTAACCCTCACCCTAACCCTAAATCTATACCTAAACCTCAACCTCACCCTAACCCTAACCCTAACCCTAACCCTAAAAATCACCCTAAACATAACCCTAAACCTCACCTTCATCCTAACCCTCATCCTAACCCTCTCCCTAACCCTAACCCTAACTATCACCCTAACCCTAACCCTCAAGCTCAACCACACGCTCAGCCTAACCCTAAGCCTAAACCTAAACCTAACCCTAACCCAGACACTCACCCTCATCCTAACCCTAATCCTAATCCTAACCCTAACAATAACCCTAACACTAACCCTCACCCCAAACATAACCCTAACACTTACCCTCACCCTAACACTAACCCTAACTCTAACACTAACACTCACACTAACCCGAAACCTCACCCTAACCCTAACCCTAAACTTCACCCTCACCGTAGCCCTCACTCTAACACTAATTCTAACCCTAACCCTCAACCTAACCATAACCCTCATCCTCACCCCAAACCTCACACTAACCCTAACCCTTATCCTCAATCTAATCCTCACCCTAACCCTAACCCGAACCCTTAACCAAACACTCTCCCTAACCCTAACACTCACCCTTATCGTAACCCTCACTCTCAGCCTAACCCACACCTTTACCCTTACAATCACCCTAACCCTAACCCTCATCCTTACCCTAACACTTACCCTAACCCTAATTCTGACCCTAATCCTCATCCTAACCCTAACCCTCATCCTCACCCTAAACCTCACATGAACCCTAAACCTAATCCTCAATCTAACCCTAACCCTAAACCTAACCCTAAACCTAACCCTACCCCTCACCCTAAGCCTCACTCTAACCCTAACCCTCACCCTAACCCTCACCCTCAACGTCACCCTAACCCTCATCCTAACCCTAATGCTAACTCTAACACTCACCCTAACCCTCATGCTATCACTTACCCACACCACAAACCTAACCCTAACCTTAAACGTCACCCTCACCCTAAACCTCACCCTAACCCTAACCCTAATCCTAACCCTCATCCTCACCCTCACCATATCCATAACCCTCACCTAACCCTAACCCTAACCTTCAACGTCACCCTAAACCTCATATCACCCGAACCCTCACCCTAACCCTAACGCTCACACACACCCTAACGCTCAAGCTAACCCTCACCTTAAACCTCACCTGATCCTCATCCTAACCCTAACCAATACCTAACCAAGACCCTCAGCCTAACCCTCAACTTCACCCTAACACTCACCCTCACTCTAGCCCTCACACTAACAATAACCCCCACCCTAACCCTAACACTCAACCTAACCATAACCCTCAACCTAACCCTAACCCTCACCCTAAAACTAACCCTAACCCTAACACTAACGCTCACACTAACCCTAACCCTCATCCTAACCCTAAACCTCACCCTAACACTAACCCTAACCCTCACCCTCAACCTAGCCCTTACACTAACCATAACACTCATCCTAACCCTAAACCTCACCCTAACACTAACCCTAAACCTTACCCTTAAGCTAGCCCTTACACTAACCCTAACCCTCATCCTCAACCTAAAGCTCACACTAACCCTAAAACTAATGCTCAATCTAACCCTAACCCTAACCCTTACCCTAACCCTCACCCAAACCCTAAACCTCACCCTTACCGTAAACCTCACCCTCAGCCTAACCCTAACCCTAACCCTAACCCTAACACTAACCCTAACCCTCTCCCTCAGCCTAACCCTAAGCCTAACCCTAACAATAACCTTAAGGCTCTCACTCACCCTCACCCTCACCCTAATCCTAAACCTAACCCCATCCCTAAACCTAACCCTCACTGTAACACTCACCCTAGCCCTCACCCTAAACCTAATCCTAACCTTAAACCTCATGCTAACCCTCACGCTCACCCTAACCCTCACCCTAACCTTTACCCTAACCTTCACCCTAATCCTATCACCCTTAGGAGAACACTCTCCCTCAGCCTAACCCTAACCTTTAATCTTACCGTCACGCTCACCCTAACCCTTACCCTAACCCTAACCCTCATCCTAACACTCACCCTAACCGTAAACCTATCCATCACCCTAACATTAACCCTCACCCTAACCCTGAACCTCAGCCTAACACTAAGCCTAAGCCTAAGCCTAACCCTACCTCTCACAGTCACCCTAACCCTAACCCTAAACCTAATCCTAACCCTAACCCTCATCCTAACCCTCACCCTCACCCTAACCCTAACCATCACCCAAGACCTATTTCTCACCCCCACCCTCACCATCAGCCTAACCCTAAGCCTAAACCTAACCCTAACCCTAACCCTTACGCTCACCCTCGCCCCCACCCTAACCCTAATCCAAACCATAACCCTCATCCTAACCCTCACCCTAAACCTAACCCTAAACCTCACCCTATCCCTAACCCTAACCCTCAACCTAACCCTAAAACTCACCTTCACGGTAATCCTAACCCTAATCCTCACCCTAACCCTAAACCTAACCCTAACCTTAACCCTCACCCTAGCCCTCACCCTAACGCGAATCCTAACCCTATACCTCATCCTAAACCTCACCCTAACCCTAACCCTAACCCTCAACCTCACCCTAACACTCACCCTCAGCCTAACCCTAAGCCTAAGCCTAACCTGAAACCTGAACCTCACCCTCACCCTGACCCTAGCCTTAATCCTCAATCTAACCCTATCCCTAACCCTAACCCTCACCCTCACCCTAGCCCTAACCTTAACCTAATCCTATCCCTAACCCTCATCCTAAACCTCACCCTAACCTTAACCCTAACCATCACAAAAAACCTATTTCTAATCCCCTCCCTCACCCTCAGCCTAACCCTAAGCCTAAGCCTAAACCTAACGCTAACACACACACTCACCCTCAGCCTAACTCTCAGCCTAAACCTAAACATAACCCTAACCCACACACTTACCCTCACCCTAACACTAATCGTAACCCTAACCCTTACCCTATCCCTCCCCCTAACTCTCACCCTAAACCTAACCTTAATACTAACCCTAACCCTAACCCTCAACCTAACCCTCACCCTAATCCTGACTCTAACCCTAAACCTCACCCTCACCCTAACCCTAACTCTAACCCTAACCCTAAACCTAACCCTAACCCTAACCCTCACCCTAACTCTAACACTAACCCTAACCCTAACCCTAACCCTAACCCTAAACCCTTAAACTCACCATCACCCTAACCCTCACACTAAACCTAACCCTCACCCTAACCCTAACCTAAACGTCACCCTCACCCTAACCCTCACCCTCAGCCTAACTCTAACCCTCACCCTATCCCTAACCCTAATCCTCACACGAACCCTAACCTTAACCCTCACCCTTACCCTAACCATAACCCTAACACTCATTCTCACCCTAACCCTCACCCTAAACCTATTCCTCACACTAAACCTAACCCTCAAGCTAACCCTAACCCTACCCCTCACCATTACCCTCATCCTAACCGTAACTCTAACCCTTATCACAATAACTCTAAACCTAACTCTCACCCTCAACATAGCCCTCACTGTAACACTAATCCTAACCCTCACCCACACCCTAACCCTCACCTAACCCTCACCGTCACAATAGGCCTCACCCTAACCCTAACCCTAACTCTAACCCTCACCCTAATCCTCTCCCTCACCCTCACTTTAACCATTACCATCACCCTCACCAACACAATTATCCCCACACTAACCCTAATCTTTACCTAACCAATACCCTAACCCTCACCCTCATCCTAACCTAACCCTATCTCTAACACTAACCCTCATACTAAACCTAACCCTCACCCTCAGCCTAACGTTCACCCTCACCATAACCCTCACCCTAACCCTTATACTCACCCTAACCCTAACCCTCACACTAACCCTAACCCTCCCCCTAACCCTAAACCTCACCTGAACCTTAACCCTCACTTTAACCATTACCCTCACCTAACTCAGAACCGAACCCTAAACCTACCCCTCACCTTAACCCTCACATTATCCTAACACTAACCCTCACCCTAACCCTATCCCTAACCCTCACCCACACCCTAGCCCTCACCATAACCCAAATCTAACCCTAACCCTCACATAAAACTAACCCGCACCATAACCCTTACCCTCACCCTCAACTTCAACATCACCCTAACCCTAACCCTCACCCTAACGCACACCCTAATCCTATCCCTAAAACTAACCCTAAACCTAAACCTAAACATCAACCTAACACTCACCCTCGCCCTAAACCTACACCTAACCCTCACCCTCACCCTAACTCTTAATCTCACCCTCACCCTAAACCTCACACTAACCCTAAACCTCAGCCTAACCCTAACCCTAAAACTCAACATCACCCTAACCCTCACCCACAGCCCAAATCTAAACTTAACCCTAATACTGGCCCTCACCCTAACCTTAAACATCAACCTCACCCTCACCGTCAACCTCAGACTAACTCTAACCCTAACCCTAATCCTAGCCCTCACCCTCACCCTCACCCTAATCCTAACGTTAGCCCTCACCCTCACCATGTCCCTAACACTAAACCTCACCATAACCCTAAACCTCACCCTAATCCTAAGCCTAATCCTCACACTCACCCTCACACTAACCCTAACCCTAACTTAACCCTCACACTCACCCTCATGCTAAATCTAACAATAACCCTATCCCTAACCCTAATTCTAACCCTAACTCAAACCCTAACCCTAACCTAACCCTAAACCCTAACAGTAACCATAACACTAACTCTAACCCTAACCTTAACCCTCACACTAAACCTAGCCCTCTTCCTAACCCTAACCCTACCCCTCACCTTAACCCTAGATCTAAACCTAACCCTAAGCCTAAGCCTTTACCAGAGCCGTAACCATGACCCTAATCCTAATTTTAACCCTCACCCTAACACTAACACTCACCCCAACCCTCAGCCTCAACCTCACCCTAAACCTCACCCTAACCATAACCCTAACACTCACCATAACCCTCACCCAAACACTACTCCTAACCCTACCCCTAACCCTCAACCTAACCCTCACCCTAAACCTCACCCTAAGCCTAACCCTAACACTAACCCTCAACCTTAACCTTACCCTAACCCTTAATCTCACCATCACCCTAACCTTCACACAAAACCTAACCCTCACCCTAAACCTAACCCTAAATATCACCCTCACCCTAAACCTCACCCTCAGCCTAACAATAACCCTCACCCTATCCCTACCCTAATCCTCACACTAACCCTAACCCTCACCCTCACCCTAACCCTAAAGCTAACCCTAAACTTAACCCTCACCCTAACCGTAATGCTAACCCTAACCCTCACACACACCCTAAACCTGAACCTTACCCTTACCCTCACCGTAAACCTAAACCCAACCATAACCCTCACCCTCAACCTATCCGTCACCCTAACCCTAACGCTAACCCTCACCCTAAAACTAACCGTAACCCTCAACCTAACCCTCAACCTAAACCTAACCCTAACCCTCACCATCACCCTGACCCTAAACCTCACACTTACCCTAACCCTAATCCTTTCCCTCACCCTAACCCTAACAGTATCCCTAACCCTAACACTAACCCTAACCCTCACACTCACCTTAAACCTCACACTCACCCTAACCCTTACCCTCTTCCTAACCCTAATCCTATCCCTAAACCTAACCCTACCCCTAAAACTCACAAAACCTAGCCCTCACCCTCACCATAACCCTACCTTCACCTTAACCCTCAACTTAACCCTAATCCTCACCCTAACCCTAACCCTTACCCTCAACCTAACCCTAACACTATCCCTAAACCTCTCCGTCACCCTAAACCTCACCCTCAACTTAACCCTAACCCTTACCCTCACCCTAACCCTAACACTAGACCTAACACTAACTCTCACACTAACCCTCACCCCCACACTAAACCTCAACCTAAACCTCAAGGTAACTCTCGCCCTAACAATCACCCTAATAAACACCCTCATCCTAACTGTCACCCTCACCCTAACCCTAACCCTATCCCTAACCCTCACCCTAATCCTAACCTTAACCCTCACCCTCACCCTAACCGTAACCCTCACTCTAACCCTCACCGAAACATTTATTCTAACCCTAAACCTAACCCTCACCCTAATCCTAAACCTAGCCCTCCCCCTCAACCTTGCCCTAACCCTAACCCTAACCCTAACCCTAACCCTCACCCTAACCCTTACCCTCACCCTAAACGTAACCTTCACCCTCAAAATAACCCTCACAATAACCATAACCCGAACCCTAACGCTAACACTCACATTAACCCTCACCCTCAATCTAACCCTAAAGCTACCCTAACCCTCACCCTAACCCTAACCCTAAGACTAACTCTAACCCTGAACCTCACCCTAACACTAAACCGAAACCTAACCCTCAACTTCAACCTCATTGTAACCCTAACCCTAACAATAACAATAAACCTAACCCATAAATTAATGCTACCACTCTTCCTCACTCTATCACTAACTCTAACCCTCACCCTAACCCTAACACTCAACCTCACCCTAGCCCTCACCCTAACCCTAATCCTAAACCTAACCCTAACCCTCATCCTCACCCTAATCCTCACACTAACCCTAGCACTATTCCTCAATCTAACCCTCACCCTCACCCTAACCCTAAACCTAACCCTCATCCTAACCCTCACCATAACCCTAACCCTCACACTTACCATAACCCTCACCCTCAGCCTAACCCTAAAATTTACACTTACTGTCACCCTCAGCCTAACCGTAACCCTAACCCTAATCCTCATCCGAACCCTCACCCTAATCTTAACCCTATCACCCTAACCCTAACCCTCACCCTCACCCTCAGCCTCAGCTTAAACGTAAGCCTAACCCTAATCCTAACCCTAACCCTCATCCTAACCCTCAACCTAACCATAACCCTATCCATCACTCTAAACCTAATCCGCATCCCCACCATCAACCTCAGCCTAAACCTAAGCCTAAACGTAACCCTAACCCTAACCCTCACACTCACCCTCACCATAACCCTAATCCTAAAACTAACCCTAACCTTAACCCTAAACCTCACCCCCAACCTCACCCTAACCAAAACCCTAACCCTAACCCTAACCTGCACCCTCACCTTCACCCTCCCCGTAATTCTAACCTTAACCCTAACAATAACCCTAACCTTAACCCTCACCCTCAAGCTCACACTCACCTTAACCCTAAATCTAAGCCAAATACTTACCTTCACCCTAACCCTAACCCTAACCCTAAACCTCACCTTAACCGTAACCCTAAACCTCACCCTCAGCCTCACCCTCAACTTAAACCGAACCCTAAACATAACACTAACAATAACCCTAACCCTAACCCTAATCCTTACCCTCACCCTCACCCTAACCCTAACACTAACCCTTACCTTAAACCTAACCCTCACTCTCAACATAACCCTAACCCTAACACTAACACTAAACCTCACCATAACGCTGACCCTAAACATCACCCTCACTCTAGCCCCCACCCTAACCCTAATCCTAACCATAAACCACATCCTAACCCTCACCCTAAGCCTAAAAGCCTAACCCTCACCCGAACCCTAACCCTCACCCTCACTCTCACGCTGGGCCTAAACCTAAGACTAACCCTAACCCTAACACTCACCCTCACCCTAACCCTAACCGTAACACTAACCCTAACCCTAACCTTAACCCTCACACTAAACCTCACCCTAACTCTAACTCTAATGCTAACCCTCACCCTCACCCTTACCCTAACCCTCACCCTCACCCGCACCCGCTGCCTAACACTAAGCCTAACCCTAAACCCAAATCAAACCATAACACTAACCCTAACCCTAACCCTCACGCTAAGCCTAACCCTAACCTCACCCTCACCCTAGCCCATACCCTAACCCTAAGCCTCAAGCTAACCTTCACCCTAACCCTCACTCTAACCATAACCCCAACCCTCACCCTAACCATAACCGTCACCCTCACCCTCACCCTATCTCAATCCTAACCCTAACCCTAACACTAACCCTCAAACTCACCCTCACCTTAAACCTAATCCTAATCCTAACCCTAACCCTAACCCTCACCCTTACCTAAACATCACCCTAACCCTAACCCTAACATTAACCCTAACACTAACCCTAACCGTAAGCCTAACCCTAACCATACGGCTCAACCTCTGCCTCACCCTCACCGCAAACTTAACCCTAACCATAACACTAACAATAACCCTAAACCTAACCCTCACTCTAACCCTATCCCTAACCCTAAAGCTAACCCTAACCCTAATCCTAACCCTAAACCTAACCCTAACACTAACCCTAAACCTAAATCTCATTCTAAACCTCACCCTAACCCTAACCCTCACCCTAAAACTAACCCTAACCCTCAACCTCATGCTAGGCCTAACCCTAAGCCTAAGCCTAATCATAACCCTAACGCTAACCCTCATACTAACCCTCACCCTAAGCATAACCCTAACACTAACCCTAAATCTAAAATTTAACCTCACCCTCACCCTCACCGTACCATTACCCTAAACCTAACCCTAAAAATAACCCTAACCCTAAACCTCACCCCCAACCTCACCCTCACCTTAACCCTAACCCTACCCATAAACCTCAGCCTAAACCTAACCCTAACCCTCACCCTCACCCTCACCGTAACTTTAACCCTAACCCTAAAAATAACACTAACCCTAACCCTAACACTAACCCTCACCCTCACCATAACCCTAACACTAATCCAAAACCTCACTCTAACCCTAACCCTAACCCTAACCATAAACCTCACCCTAAACCTAACCCTCACCCTCACCCTAACCCTAACCATAACACTAACCCTAAACCTCACACTAACTCTCACCATAATGCTAAATCTAACCCTAAACCTCACCCTCACCCTAAACCTAACCCTCACTCTCACCCTCACCCTCTGCCTAACACTAAGCCTATCCCTAAGCCCAACCCTAACAGTAACACTAACCATAACCCTAATCCTCACCCTAACCCTCACCATCACTCTAACCCTAACCCCAACCCTCACCATAACCCTAATCCTCACCCTCAACCTAACTCTAATCCTAACCCTAACCCTAACCCTCACAGCTACCCTCACCTTAACCCTAATCCTAATCCTATCTTTAACCCTCATCCCCACCCTAAACCTCACCCTAACCCTAATCCTAACACTAATCCTAACCCTAACCCTCACCCTAACCCTAACTCTAACCCTAAACCTCACCATCACACTAACCCTAACTCTAACACTAAACATCACCCTAACCCTAAAACTCATGCTAACACTTCCCCTAACCCTAACCCTAATCCTCACCCTATCCCTAACCGTAACACTCACCCTCACCCTAGCCCTCACACTAAGCCTAACGCTAACCCTACCTCTCACCCGAACCCTAAACCTAAACCTAACCCTAATCTGTACCCTAAGCCTAACCCTACCCCTCACCCTAACACTACCCCTCACCCTAAACCTCACCCTAAACCTAACCGTAACCTTCACCCTAATCCTAACCCTAACCCTAACCCTCACACTCACCCTAGCCCTCACACTAAACCTACCCTTACCCTACCCCTCACCCTAACCCTCCACTTAAACCTAACCCTAAACCTCACCCTAAGCCTAACCCTCACCATCACCCTCACACTCACCCTAACCCTAATCCTAAAACTAACCCTCCCCCTAAACTTAACCCTCACCCTAACCCTAACCCTCACCCTCACCCTAACCCTAACAATAACCCTAACCCTAACCCTAATGCTAATTCTAACCCTTACACTCATCATAACCCTCACCCTAAATCTTACCCTCACCCTAACTCTCACCCTTACCCCAACCCTAACCCTAAACCTCACCCTAACCCTAAATCTCACCCTTACTCTAACCCTCACCCTAAAACTAAAATTATCACTAAAACTAACCTTCATCCTAACCCTCAACCTAACCCTTACTATCACCCTAAACCTAACCCTCAACCTAACCCTAACCGTACCCCTCACCCTAACCCTCATCCTAACCCTAACCCTAACCCAAACCCTCACCCTAATCCTAACCCTAACCCTAATGCTCCTCCTAAACCTAACCCTCACCGGCATCCAAACCCTCAACCTCAGTCTAACCCTAACCCTAACCCTAACCCTAACCATAAACCTCACCATATCCCTAACCCTAACCCTAACCCAACACTAACCCTAAACCTAAACCTAAGCCTAAACCTAACCATCACCCTAACCCTAATCCTAAACACAACCCTCACCCTCAACCTAACACTTAACCTCAGCCTCACCCTAACCCTCACCCTAACCGTAACCCTCACCGTCACAATAACCCTCACCCTAACCCTAACCGTAACTCTAATCCTCACCCTAACACTCACCCTAACCATGACCCTAACCGTTACCCTAACCCTCACCCTAAACGTAACCCTAAGCCTAACCCTAACCATCACCCTAACCCTAATCCTAAACACAACCCTCACCCTCACCCTAACCCTTAACCTCAGCCTCACCCTAACCCTCACACTAACCCTAACCCTCACCCTAACCCTAAAACTAAACGCCATCCTCACCCTAACCCACACCCTCATCCTAAATCTCACCCTCACCCTAACCCTAACCCTATCCCTAACCCTCACCCTAACCCTAACCTTAACCCTCACACTCACCCTAACCGTACCACTAAACCTCACCCACACTCTAGCCCTCACCCTAAACGTAATCCTATCCCTAACCATCACATAAACCTAATCCTCACCAAAACCCTAACCATCACCCTCACCCTAAACCTCACCCTAACCCTAACCCTCACCCTAAACCTCACCCTAATCCTATCCATAACTATAAGCCTAACCATCAACCTAAACCTCAACCTAACCCTCACCCTCACCCTAACCCTACACCTAACCCTCACCCTCAACCTAACCCTCACTATAACTCTTAACCTCACCCTCACCCTAAACCTCACACTAACCCTAACCCTCAACCTAACCCTAACCCTAAACCTCACCCTCACCCTCACCCTCACCATCAGCCTAAATCTAAACCTAACCCTAATCGTGGCCCTCACCCTAACCTTAAACATCAATTTCACCATCACCCTCATCCTCAGCCTAACTCTAACACTAAGCCTAATCTTAGACTTACCCTCACCCTCACCCTCACCCTCAACCTCACCCTCACCCTCACCCTCACCCTAACTCTAACAATAAAACTAACCCTAAACCTAACCCTAACTCTAACCCTTACCCTAACGGTAACCCTAACCCTAACCCTCACGCTAACCTTAACGCTCACACTAAACCTAGCCCTCACCCTAACTCTAACCCTACCCCTCACATTAACCCTAAATCTAAACCTAACCCTAAGCCTAACCCTCAACCTCAACAAAACCCTCACCCTAACCCTAATCCTAACTGTAACCCTCACCATAACCCTAAAACTCACCCTAACCCTCACACTCACCCTCACCCTAAACCTCACCCTAACCATAACCCTAAGCCTCACCCTAACCTTCACCCAAACACTATCCTTCAAACTCATCCTAATCCTCACCCTAAGCCCAACCCTAAAACTAACCCTCAACCTAACCCTTAACCTAGCCCTTAACCTCACCCTCACCCTAACCCTCACACTAAACCTAACCCTCACCCTAACCCTAACCCTAAACGTCACCCTCACCCTCACCCTCACCCTCAGCCTAACTCTAACCCTCACTCTATCCCTAACCCTAATCCTCACACTAAACCTTACCCTAACCCTCACCCTTACCCTAACCCTAACCTTAACACTCACCCTCACCCTAATGCTAACCCTAAACCTAACCTTCACCCTAACCCTCACCCTAACCATAATGCTAACCCTAACCCTCACACACACCCTAAACCTCACCCTAACCCTTACCCTCACCATAAACCTAACCCCAATCCTAACCCTCACCCTAACCCTATCCGTCACCTTAACCCTAACGCTAACCCTCACCCTAACCCTAACCTTAAACCTCAACCTAACCCTCAACCTAACCCTAACCCTATCCCTAACTCTCACCCTCACCGTAAACCTCACCCTCACGCTAACCCTGATGCTTCCCCACACCCTAACCCTAACCCTATCCCTAACCCTAACCCTCACACTAACCCTAACCCTCACCGTCACCCAAACCCTCACCCTCACCCTAAGCCTTACCCTCTCCGTAACCCTAATCCTGTCCCTAAACCTAACCCTAGGCATAAACCTCACACTAAACCTAGCCCTCACCCTAACCATAACCCTACCCTCACCTTAACCCTCACACTTAACCCGAACCCTATCTTTCAACCTAACCCTAACCTTTACATTCACCCTAACCCTAACCCTATCCCTAACCCTCTACCTCACCCTAAACCTCACCCTCACCCTCAACCTAACCCTTAGCCTCACCCTAACCCGAACACGATACCTAACCCTAACCCTCACACTAACCTTAACCCTATCCTTATCCCTGACACTAACCTACCCCTCAACCTAACACTCACCCTAACCCTAACTCTCAATCTAACTCTAACCCTCACCCTCACTCTAACCCTTAACATCACTCTCACCCTAACCCTCACACTAACCCTAACCCTCACCCTAACCCTAACCCTAAATGTCACCTACACCCTAACCCTCACCGTCAGCCTAACTCAAACACTCACTCTAAACCTAAACCTAGCCCTCACACTAACCCTAACTCAAACCCTCACCCTCACCCTAACACTGACAATAAATCTAACCCTCAGCTTAACCTAACCCTACCCTCACTGTTACCCTCATCCTAACCCTAACCCTAACCCTCACCATAACACTAAACCTAACTATCACCCTCAACCTAGCCCTCAACCTAATTCTAATCATTACCATAACCCTCACCCTAACACTAACCCTTAACCTAACCTTTACCTTCACCATCACAATAACCCTCACCCTAACCCTAACCATAACTCTAATCCTCACCCCAACTCTAAACCTCACCATCACCCTTACCCTCACCCTAAACCTCACCCTGACCCTAACTTTAAGCCTAACCCTAACGCTCACCCTAAACCACATGTTAATCCCCACCCTAACCCTAATCCAAAACCAAACCCTCAGCCTCACCCTAACCCTTAACCTCAGCCTTACCCTATTCCTCACACTAACCCTAACCCTCACCCTAAACCTAAGCATAAACATCACCCTCACCCTCACACTCACACACAGCCTAACACTAACTCTAATGCTAATCCTAACCCTGACCCTAACCCTCAACCTAACCATAACCCTAAGCCTAACCCTCACCTTCACCCTCACCCTAACCCTAAAACTCGCCCTCACCCTCACCCTATCCCTAACCTTAACCCTCACCATAACCCTAAAACTCACCCTAACCCTAACCCTAATCCTCACACTCACCCTCACACTAACCCTAACCCTAACCCTCACCCTAAGCCCCACCCTCACTCTAATGCTAACCCTAACCCTCACACTCACCCTAAAACTCACCTTCACCCCTACCCTCAACATAAACCTAACCCTAACCCTCACCCTCACCCTCACCCTAAACCTTAGCTTACCCCTAACCATATCCTTAACCCTAAAACTCAACCTAACCCTCACCCTAAACCTAAACCTAAACCTAAATCTCAACCTAACCCTCACCCTAACCCTAACCCTATCCCTAACCCTCACCCTTAACCTAACCCTCACCCTCACCGTAATCCTTAAACTCACCCTAACCTAAACCTATCCCTAACACTAACCCTCACACTAACCCTAACCCTCACACTAACCCTAACCGTACCTCTCACCCTAACCCTCATCCTAACCCTAAAACTCATCCTAAGCCTCACCCTAAACCTAAACCTAAACCTAACCCTCACCCTAACCCTAAACCTCACCCTCACCCTCACCCTCACACTAACCCTCACCCTAACCCTAACCCTAACCTTAACAATCACCATCAGCAGAACCCTCAACCTAATCCTAACCCTAAACCTCACCCTCACCCAAACCCTTACCCTCACCCGAACCCTAAACCTAACCTTAACCCTTACCTAACCAAAACCCACAACCTCACCCTCACCCTGACCATAAACCTCACCCTTACCCTAGCCCTCACCCTAAACCTAAACCTAACCCGCAACCTCACCCTAACACTCAGACTAACCGTAACCCTAACCCTCACCCTAACCCTATCCCTAACCCTAACCCTCAAGCTCATCCTAATCCTCACCCTATACCTAACACTTACCTAAACGAAACCCACAACCTCACACTCACACTCACCCTAACCATCCACATTAACCTAGCCCTCAACCTAACCCTCACCCTAACTCTCACCCTCCCCCTCACCTTCACATTCAGCCTAACCCTAACCCTAACGCTAATCCTAACCATAATCCTCACCCTCACCCTAACCCTCAAACTAACCCTTACCCTCACCCTAACCCTAGCCCAAACTGTAACCCTAATCCTCACACCAAACATAACCCTCAACCTAACCCTAACCCTACCCCTCAAACTAACGCTCACCCTATACCTAAACCTAACCCAAACCCTTACCCTCAGCCTCACCATAGACCTCACACTAACCCTAAACCTAACCCTCACACTCAACTTCACCCTCAACCTCATGTTCACCGTAAACCTAATCCTAACACTCACCCTAACCGTAATGCTCACCCTAAATCTAACCCAAACCCTCACCCTCACTCTAATCCTAACCCTAACCCTAACACTCACGCTCACACTTACCCTGACCCTAACCTTAACCCTAACTCTCAAACTACCCCTAACTCTCACCTTAACACTAACCCTAAGCCTAAACCTCTCCCTTATCCTCACCCTCACCCTAACCCTTATCCTCACCCTAAACCTACCACTAACCCTCACACAAACCCTAACACTCCCCGTAACCCAAACCCTAACCCTCACCTGAACCGTAACCCTCACCATAACCCTCACCTTCACCCTCACCCTAACCCTCACCTTCAACCTAAACCTCACCCTAACCCTCACCCCAACCCTCACCCTAAACCTATCCCTAACCCTAACCCTAACCCTTCACCTGAACCTCAACCTAACCCTAACCCTAACCATCACCCTCACCCTAACCCTACACCTAACCATCACCCTCACCCTAACCCTCACCATAACTCTTAAACTCACCCTCACCCTAAACCTCACACTAACCCTAACCCTCACCCTAACCCCAACGCTAAACCTCATCCTAACCCTCACCCTCAGCCTAAAGATAAACCTAACCCTAATCCTGGCCCTCACCCTAACCTTTAAGTTTGATGTTTAACATCAACCTCACCCTCACCCTCACCCTCAGCCTAACGATAAAACTAACCCTAATCCTAGCACTCACCCTCACCCTCATCCTCAACCTCAGCATCACCCTCACCCTCACCCTAATTCTAACAATAACCCTATCCTTAACCCTAACTCTAACCCTAAACCTAACCCTAACCATAACCCTAACACTCACCCTAACCCTAATCTTAACCCTCACACTAATCCTAGCCCTCACCCTAACCCTGAACCTACCCCTCACCTTAACCCTAAATCTAAACCTAACCCTTAGCCTTACCCTCACCCTCACCAGAGCCCTCACCCTAACCCTAATCCTAAATTTAACCCTCACTCTAACACTAACACTTTAGCTAGCCCTAACCCTCACCCTCACCATAAACCTCACACTAACCAAAAACTTAATCCTCACCCTAAACCTCACCCCAACCCTATCCCTAACCCTAACCCTAACCCTCAAACTAACCCTCACCCTAAACCTCACCCTAAGCCAAACCTTAACACTAACCCTCAACCTAACCTTTACCCTAACCCTTAACCTCACCCTCACCTAAACCCTCACACTAAACATAATCCTCACCCTAACCCTAATACTAAACTTCACCCTCCCCCAAACACTCACCCTCAGCCTAAATCTAACCCTCATCCTATCCCTAACCCTAATCCTCACACTAACCTGAACCCTAACCCTCATCCTTACCCTAACCCTGACACTAAACCTAAGTCTCACCCTCACCGTAAAGCTAACCCTAAACCTAACCCTCACCCTAACCCTCACCCTAACTGTAATGCTAACCCTAACCCTTACACTCACCCTAAACCTCGCCCTAACCCTTACCCTCACCGTAAACCTAACCCAACCCTCACCCTCACCCTCACCCTATCCATCACCCTAACCTTAACCGTAACCCTCAACCTAACCCTCAACCTAACCCTAACCCTATCCCTAAACCTCACCCTCACCCTCACCCTAAACCTCACCCTCACCCTAAAACTCATCCTTACCCTCACCCTAACCCTAACCCTATCCCTAACCCTCTCCGTCACCCTAACCCTCACCATCACTGTAACCCTAACTCTTACCCTCACCCTAACCCTAACACTATACCTAACCCTAAAATTCACACTAACCCTCACCCTATCACTATCCCTGACACAAACCCTAACCCTCAACCTAACCCTAACCCTAACCCTCAATCTAACCCTAACCCTCACCCTCACCCTCACCCTTAATCTCACCCTCACCCTAACCCTCAAATTAACCCTAACCCTCACCCTAACCCTAACATTAAATATCACCCTCACCCTAACCGTCACCCTCAGCCTAACTCTAAACCTCACAACCCTAACCCTAAACCTAACCCTCACACTAATTCTAACCCTAACCCTCACAATCACCCTAACACTCACGTTAACCCTAATGCTCATTCTCACACTAACCCTCACCCTAAACCTAACCCTCACACTAAACCTAACCCTCACCCTAACACTAACCCTACTCCTCACCGTTACCCTCATCCTAACCCTAACCCTAATCCTCACCATAACACTAAACCTAACTCTCACCCTCAACCTAGCCCTCACCCTAACCCTAATCGTTACCCTAACCCTCACCCTAACCCTAACCCTCACCCTAATCATTACCCTCACCCTCACAATAACCCTCACCCTAACCCTAACCCTAACTCTAATCCTCACACCAACCCTAAATCTCACCATCACCCTTACCCTCACCCTAAACCTCACCCTAACCCTAACTTTAAGCCTAACCCTAAACCTCACTCTAACACTAATCCTAAACCAAACCCCCACCCTCACCCTAACCGTTAACCTCAGCCTCACCCTAACCCTCACACTAACCCAAACCTTCACCCTAACCCTAAACATAAACATCACCCTCACCCTCAGTTTCCCCCTCAGCCTAACTCTAACCCTAATGCTAATCCTAACCCTCACCCTAACCATCACCCTAACCCTAACCCTAACCAAAACCCTCACCTTCACCCTCACCCTAACCCCAACGCTCGCCCTCACCCTCACCCTATCCCTAACCCTAAACCTCACCATAACCCTAAACCTCACCCCACCCTAACCCTAATCCTTACCCTAACCCTCACCCTAACCCTAACCCTAACCCTCACCCTAACCCTCACCCTCACCCTAATGCTAACCTTATCCCTCACATTCACCCTAAAACTCACCCTTAACCCCTACCCACACCGTAAACCTAACCCTAACTCTCACCCTCACCCTCACCCTAACCCTTAATGTACCGCTAACCATAACCCTAACGCTCAAACTAACCCTCACCCTAATCATAACCCTAACCCTGCACCTCAACCTAACCCAAACCCTAACCCTAACCCTATACCTAACCTTCACCCTTACCCTAACCCTCACCCTCAACCTAATACTTACGCTCACCCTATCCTAAACATATCCCTAACATTAACCCTCACACTAACCCTAACCCTCACCCTAACCCTAACCCTACCTCTCACCCTAACCCTCATCCTAACCCTAAAACTCATCCTAAGCCTCAGCCTAAACCTAAACCTAAACCTAACCCTCAACCTAACCCTAAACCTCACCCTCACCCTCACCCTCACCCTCACACTAACCCTCACCCTAACCCTAAACCAAACCCTAACAATCATCCTCACCCTAACCATCACCCTAATCCTCAACCTTACCCTAGCCCTCACCCTAACCCTAAACCTAACCCGCACCCTCACACTAACACTCACCCTCACCCTAACCGTCATCCTCACCCTAAAGAAAACCCTAACCCTAACCCTCACCCAAACCCTAACCCTCACCCTAACCCTCAATCTCACCCTAATCCTCACCCTATACCTAACACTTACCTAAACGAAACCCACAACCTCACCCTCACACTCACCCTAACCCTCCACATTAACTTAGCCCTCAACCAAATCCTCAACCTAACCCTCACCTTCACCCTCACCTTCACCCCCAGCCTAACCCTAACCCTAACCCTAATCCTAACCCTAATCCTCACCCTCCCCCTAACCCTCACACTAACCCTTACCCTCACGCTCACCCTAACCCAAACTGTAACCCTAACCCTCACACTAAACCTAACCCTCTCCCTAACCCTAACCCAACCCCTCCAACTAACCCTCACGCTATACCTAAACCTAACCCTCACCCTAACCCAAACCCTTACACTCAGCCTCACCATAGCCTTCACAGCTGAGGGTTAGGGTTTAGGTGATGGTTAGGTTTAGGTTTAGGGTGAGGATTAAGGTACCGGTGAGGGTTAGGGTGAAGGTGAGTTTAAGGGTTAGGATTAGGGTGAGGGTTAGGATTAGGGTGAGGGTTAGGTTTAGGGTGATGGTTAGGTTTAGGGTTAGGTTTATTGTTAGGGTTAGGGTGAGGTTGAGGATGAGGTTGAGGGTGAGGGTGAGGGTTAAGATTAGGGTTAGGTTTAGTGTGAGGGTGAGGGTGAGGGTTAGGATTAGGATTAGGGTTAGGGTTAGGGTTAGACTGAGGGTGAGGGTGAGGGTGAGGATTAGGGGTATGGTTAGGTTTAGTGTTAGGGTTAGGATGAGTGTTAGGGTGAGGGTAAGGTTTAGGGTGAGGCTTAGGGTTAGGGAGAGGGTTAGGGTTAGGGTTATAGTCAGGATTAGGGTTAGGGTGGAGGTTAGGGTTAGGGGGAGTGTTAGGGTTAGGGTTAGGGTTAGGTTGAGAATAAGGGTGGGGGTTAGGGTTAGGATTAGTGTTCGGGTTAGGGTTAGGCTGGAAGTGATGGTGAGGGTGAGGGTTAGCTTGAAGTTTACAGTTAGGATTAGGGTGACGGTTAGGGTGTCGGTAAGGTTTAGGGTGAGGGTTAGGGTTAAGGTGATGTTTAGGGTGAGGTTGAGGGTTAGGGTTAGGGTTATGGTGAGGGCTGGGTTGCGAGTGAGGGTTAGGGTTAGGGTTAGGGATAGGATGAGGTTTATGGTTAGGGTGAGGTTTAAGTTTAGTGTGAGGGTTAGGGTGAGTGGTTGGGTGAGGGTAAGGGTTATTGTGAGGGTTATGGTTAGGGTGAGGGTTAGGTTTAGGTTTAGTGTCAGGATTAGGGTTAGGGTGGAAGTTAGGGTTAGGGTGAGGGTTAGGGTGAGGTGTAGGGTTATGTTTAGAGTGCGGGTGAGGTTTAGGGTTAGGATTAGAGTTAGGGTTAGGCTGAGGGTGAGGGTGAGGGTGAGGGTTAGTTTAAGGGTGAGGGTTAGGTTTAGGGCTAGGGTGTTGATTAGGGTTAGGTTGATGTTTAGGGTGAGGGTGAGGGTTAGGTGGAGGGTGAGGATGATGGTTCGGTTGAGTGTTTGTGTTAGGTTTAGGGTAAGGGTGAGGGTTAAGGTTAGGGTTAGGGTTAGGGTGAGGTTGAGGGAGAGGGTTAGATAAAGGATTAAGGATAGGGTTAGGTTTAAGCTTAGGGTTAAGTGAGGGTGAGTGTTAGGGTGAGGTTAGGGTTAGTGTTAGGGTTAGGGTTATTGTTAGGTTTAGGGTTAGGGTGAGATTGAGGATGAGGGTGAAGGTGAGGTTTAAGTTTAGGGTTAGGTTTAGGGGAAGGGGGAGGGGGAGGGTTAGGGTTACAATTAGGGTTTGGGTTAGGCTGAGGGTGAGGGTCATGGTGAAGGTGAGGATGAGGGGTACGGTTAGGTTTAGGTTTAGGCTTAGGATGTGTATTAGAGTTAGTTTGAGGGCTAGGTTTAGGGTTACGGTGAGGGTAAGGGTTAGGCTGAGGGTTAGGGTGAGGGTTAGGGTTAGGGTTAGGGTTATGGTGAGGGTGAAGTTTAGGTTTAGTGTTAGCGTTATGGTGAGGGTTAGGTTGTGTGTTAGGGTTTGGGTTAGGGTTAGGGTGAGGGTGGCGGTTAGGGTGACAATAAGTTTTAGGGTGAGCTTTAGGGTTAGGGTGAGTTTTAGGGTGAGTTTGAGGGTTAGGGTTAGGGTGAGGGTTAGGGTGAGGGTAAGGGTAAGATTGACGGTGAGGATTAGATTGAGGGTGAGGGTTACTGTAAGGGTGAGTATTGGGTGAGGGTTAGGGTTAGGATTTGGCTGAGGGTGAGGTTTAGGGTTAGGGTGAGGTCTAGAGTGAGGGGTAGGGACAGAGTTAGAGTGTGGGTTAGGTTTAGTTGACGGTTAGGGTTAGGGTTAGGGTTATGGTGAGGGCTAGGGTGAGAGTGAGAGTTAGGGTTAGGGTTAGGGTTAGGGTGAGGGTTAGGATTAGGGTGAGGGTTAGGTATAGTGTGAGGGTTAGTGTTAGGGTGAGGGTAAGGGTTAGGGTGTGGGTTAGGGTTAGGGTGAGGGTTAGGGTTAGGTTTACGGTTAGTGTCAGGATTAGGGTTAGGGTGGAGGTTAGGGTTAGGGTGAGGGTTAGGGTTAGTTGTAGGGTTAGGTTTAGAGTGAGGGTGAGGTTTAGGGTTAGGATTAGAATTATGGTTAGCCTGAGGGTGAGGGTGAGGTTGAGGGTTAGGGTTAGGTTGGAGGTTAGGGTTACAGTGTGGTCTAGGGTTTGTTTTAGAGTATTGGTGAGGGTGAAGTTGAAGGTGAGGTTTAGGGTTAGGGTTAGGGATATTGTGAGGGCTAGGGTGAGGGTGAGGGTTAAGGTGAGGATGAGGGTGAGGATGAGGTTTACGGTTAGGTAAGGGTTATGGTTAGGGTGAGGATTAGGTGAGGGTGCGGGTTAGGGTGAGGGTTACATTTAGGGTGAGGGTTAGGGTTAGGGTGAGGGTTAGAGTGAGGGTAAGGTTTCGGGTGAGGTTTAGGGTTAGGGTGAGGATTAGGGTTAGGGTTAGGATGAAAGCTATGTTGAGGGTGAGTGTTAGGGTGAGGGTTACTGTAAGGGTGAGGGTTTGTGTTAGGTAAGGAATAATGTTAGGGTGAGGGTTAGGATTAGGGTGAGGGTTAGCTTGAGAGGTATGGTTAGGGTTAGGGTGAGGGTTAGGGCTAATGTGAGGGTTAGTGTTGGGTAAGGATTTGGGTGAGTGTTATGTTGAGGTTTACAGTTAGGGTTAGGGTTAGGGTTAGGGATAGACTGAGGTTGAGCATCAGGATGCTGGTGAGGGTTAGGTTTAGGGTGAGCTTTATGGTTAGGGTTAGGATGAGGGTGAGGGTTTGGGTTAGTGTTAGGGTTAGGATGATGTTTAGGGTGAGGGGTTCGGTTAGGGTTAGGGTGAGGGTTAGTTTTAGGGTGAGAGTAAGGGTTAGAGTGAGGGTTAGGATGAGGGTTAGGTTTAGGGATAGTTTTAGGCTTAGGGTGAGGGTTAGGGGGAGCGTTAGGGTTAGGGATAGGGTGTGGATTAGGGTGAGGCTAAGGGTTAGATTGAGGATGTGGGTTAGGGTTAGAGTGAGGTTTAGGGTTAGGGTTAGGGTGAGGGTGAGAGTTAGGGTGAGGGTAAGGGTTTGGGTGAGGGTTAGGATGAGTGTAAGGGTTAGAATTAGCATTAGGGTTAGGGTGAGGGTTAGGTTGTGTGTTATGGTTAGGGGGAGGGTGAGGGTTAGGGTTAGGGTGAGGGTTAAGTTTAGGGTGAGATTTAGTGTTAGGGTTAGGGTTATGGTGAGGGTGAGGGTGATGGTGAGGGTTAGGCTTAGGGTCAGGTTTAGGGTTAGGTTTAGGTTGAGGGTTAGGGTGAGGGGTAGGGTTAGGGTGAGGGTTAGGTGAGAGTGAGGGTGATGGTGAGGCTTAGGCTTAGGGTGAGGTTTAGGGTTAGGTTTAGGTTGAGAGTTAGGTTGAGGGGTAGGGTTAGGGTTGGGTTAGTGTGAGGGCTAGGGTGAGTGTGAGGGTTAGAGTTATTGTTAGGGTTAGGGTGAAGGTTAGGGTTAGGTTTAGGATGAGGGTTAGGGTGAGGGTTAGTGTTAGGTGAGGGTTAGGGTTAGGCTTAGGGTGCAGGTTAGGGTTAGGTTTAGGTTTAGGGTTCGGGTAAGAGGTAGGTTTAGCGTTAGGCTTAGTGTGAGGGCTAGGGTGAGGGTTAGGGTTAGGGTTAGGGATAGGCGGAGGATTAGGGTTAGGGTTCAGGTAAGTGTTAGGGTGAGGTTTAGGGTTAGGTTGAAGTTTAGGGTTGGGGTTAGGGTTAGTGTGAGTGTGAGATTTAGGGTTAGAGTTAAGTTTAGGGTGAGGTTTAGGGTTAGGGTTAGTGTTAGGGTTGGGGTTAGGGTGAGGTTTAAGGTGGGGGTGAGGGTTAGGGTTAGGGTTAGGATTAGGATTAGGGTTAAGGTGAGGGTGAGTGTGAGAGTTCGGGTTAGGGTTAGGGTTAGGATTAGAGTTAGGGTGAGGTTGCGGGTTGGGTTTAGGGTGACAGTTGGGGTTAGGGTTAGAGTGAGGGTTAGGGTGAGGGTTAAGATTAGGGTTAGGGGTAGGGTATGGGCTAGGGTGAGGGTGAGGGCTAGGCTTAGGGGTAGGCTTAGGCTTAGGTTTACGCTGAGGCTGAGAGTGAGGGTGAGGGTTAGGGCTAGGGTGATGGTTTGGGTTACGTTTAGGGTGAGGGTTGAGTATTAGGGTTAGGGTGAGGGTTAGGGTGAGGGTGACAGTAAGTGTAAAGGGGAGTGTTAGGTTGAGGGTGAGGGTTATGGTAAGGGTGAGGGTTAGGGTTAGGGTGAGGGTTAGGGTTAGGGTTATGGTGAGGGTGACGGTTAGGGTTAGGGTGATATTTAGGTTTAGTGTGAGGGTTAGTGATAGGGTGAGGGTAAGTGTTAGGGTGAGGGTTAGGATTAGGTTGAGGATTATGTTTAGGGTAAGGGTTTGGGTTAGGGTTATTGTTAGGGTTAGGGTTAGGGTTACTGTTACATTGAGGGTGAGGGAGAGGTTTAGGGTTAGATTTAGGGTTAGTGTTAGGGTTATGGTTAGGGTGAGGGTTAGTGTGAGGGTTAGGGTTAGAGTTATGTTTAGGCTTAGGCTTAGGCTTAGGGTTAGGCCAAGCATGAGGTTGATGGTTAGCGTTAGTGTTAGGCTGAGGGTTAGGGTTAGGGTGAGGGTTAGAATGAGATTTAGGGTGAGGTTTAGGGTTATGGTTAGGGTTAGGGTTATGGTTAGGGTGAATTTTATGGTGAGGGTGAGGGTGAGGGTTAGGGTGAGTGTTAGTATTAGGGTGAGGGTTAAAGTTAGGATTAGGGTTAGGGTTAGGGCTCTGGTAAGGGTGAGGTTTAGGCTTAGGGTTAGGTTTACACTTAGGGTTAAGGTGAGGGGTAGGGTTAGGGTTAGGTTGAGGGATAGGTTTAGTGTGAGGGTTAGGGTTAGGGTTAGGGTTAGGGTGAGGGTTACGGTTAGGGTTATGCTTCGGGTTAGGGTTAGGGTTAGAGTTAGGGTTAGGGTTAGGGTTAGGGTTAGGGTTAGGGTTAGGGTTAGGTTTATTGTTAGAGTTAGGGTGAGGGTGAGTGTGAGGGTGAGGTTGAGGGTGAGGGCTAGGATTAGGGTTAGGGTTAGAGCTAGGCTGAGGTTTAGGGTGATGGTGATGTTGAGTTTTAGGGTTCTGGTTCGGGTGAGGGTTAGGGTTATTGTGAGGTTTAGGGTGAGTGTGAGGTTAAGAGTTAGATTGATGGTTAAGGTGAGGGTGAGGGTTAGGTGTAGGGTTAGGGTGAAGATGGGGGTTCGGGTTAGGGTTAGGGTTAGGTTGAGTTTTAGGTTTAGGTTTAGGGTTAGGTTTAGGGATAGGATTAGGGTGAGCGTTAGGGTGAGGGTTAGGGTTAGGGTGATGTTGAGGGTGAGGGTGAGGGTAAGGGTTATGGTGAGGGTTAGGGTTAGGGTGATATTGAGGGTGAGGGTGAGGGTAAGGGTTATGGTGAGGGTTAGGTTTATGTGAGGGTTAGGGTTAGGATTAGGGTTAGGGTGAGGGCTAGGTTGTTGGTGAGGGTTAGGGATAGGGTTAGGGTGAGGGTTAGGGTTAGGTTAGGGTGAGGGTTAAGGTGAGGGTTAGGGTTAGGTTTAGGTTCTTTGTTAGGTTTAGTGTGATGGTTAGGGTTTGTGTTAAGATTAGAGTTAGCGTTAGAGTTAGGCTGAGGGTGAGGGTGAGGGTGAGGGTTAGGGTTAGTTTTAGTGTGAGAGTTATGGTGAGGGTTAGGGTTAGGATTAGAGTTATGGTGAGGGTTAGGGTTAGGGTTAGCCTGAGGGTGATGTTGAGGGAGGGTGAGTATTAAGGTTAGGGTTAGGGTTAGGGTGAGTTTTAGGGTTAGTGTGAGGGTTAGGATTAGGGTTAGGGTTACGGTGATGGTTGGGGTTAGGTTTAGTGTGAGGGTTAGCGTGAGGTGTAGGTTTAGGGTTAGGGTGAGTGTTAGGTTTATTGTGAAGGATAGGGTTAGGGTGCAGGTAAGGGTTAGGTTGAGGTTTAGGTTGAGGATGAGGTTTAGGGTTAGGATTACTGTTAGGCTTAGTTTTAGGCTGAGGATTTGGGTGAGGGTGAATTTGTGTTTTAGGGTTAGTCTTAGGGTTAAGGTGAGAGCTCGGTTGAGGGTTAGGGTTAGGGTGAGCTTTACAGTTAGGGTGAGGGATAGGGTTAGGGTTAGGGTTAGGGTGAAGGTTAGGGTGAGGTTTAGGTTTAGGTTTAGGGTTTGGTTGATGGCCAGGTTGAGAGTGAGGGTTAGGGTTAGGGTGAGGGTGAGGGTTAGGTTTAGGTTTAAGTTGAGGGTAAGGGTGAGGGGTAGTGTTAGGGTTAGGATTAGGATTAGGGTTATGGTAAGGCTGAGAATGAGGCTGAGGGTGAGGGTGAGGGTTAAGTTTAGGTTTAGGGTTACAGTGAGGGCTAGAGTTATAGTGAAGGTTAGGGTGAGGATGAGATTGAGGGTGAGGGTTTTGGTTAGGTAAGGATTAGGGTTAATGTGGAGATTAGGGTGAGGGTAATGGTTAAAGTGAGGGTTAGGGTTAGTGCTAGAGTGAGGGTTAGGGTGAGGGTGAGGGTCAGGTTTATGGTGAGGGTTACGGTTCAGGTGATGGTTAGGGTTAGGTTTAGGGGGAGGGTTATGTTTAATGTGAGGGTTAGGATTGTGTTAGGGTGGTATAAGGGTTAGGGTGAGGGTTAGGGTGAGGGTGAGGGTTAGGGTGAGGGTGAGAGTTAGGTTTAGTGTGAGGGTTAGTGTTAGGGATAGGTTTAGGTTTCGGTGAGGGTGAGGGTTAGGGTGAGGGTGAGTGTTAGGGATAGTGTTAGGGTTTAGGGTTAGGGTTAGATTGATGGCTAGGGTTAGGTTTAGGATTTGGGTGAGGGTTAGGTTGAGGGTTAGGGTTAGAGGTACGGTAAGTGTTAGGGTGAGGGTTAGGGTTAGGGTTAGGCTTAGGATTAGGCTGAGTGTGAGTGAGAGTGTTAGGTTTAGTATAAGGGTTAGGCTTAGGCTTTGGCTTAGGGTGAGGGTGAGGGTGAGAGTTAGGGTGAGGGTTAGGGTTAGTGGGATGGTTAAATTTAGGGTAAGGTTTAGGTTTACGGTTCTTGTTCTTACCTTATCCTCCCCCTAACCCTAACCCTCACACTAACCCTAACCCTAACCCTCACCCTAAACCTCAGCCTAACTCTAACCCTAACCCTAACCCTTACCCTCACCCTAATCCTAACCCTTAACCTCACCCTCACCCTAACCCTCACCAGTACCATAACCCTCACCCTAACCCTAACACTCACCCATACCCTAACCCTCACCCTCACCATCACCCTAACCCTCACCCTCATCCAACACATCACCCTAACCCTAACCCTCACCCTACCCCTATCCCTATACTTCAACCTAACCCTAACCCTCTCCCAAACCATAACCCTCAACTAATCCTCACCTGAAACATAACCCTTACCTAACCAAAACTCTCACCCTCACCCTCGCCCTCACCCTCACCCTAGCTCTCACCATAACCCTAACCCTAAGCCTAACACTCTCCCTCACCCTTACCAGCACCCTAGCCCTCACCCTAACCCTAACCCTAATCCTAACCTTCTCCCTCACCCTGACCATAAAGCTAACCCAAAATTTAGCCCTCACACTAACCCTAAACCTAACTCTCACCCTCACCATGACTGTTACCTTAACAATCACCGTAACCCTAACCCTCACTCTAACCCTCACCCTAACCTTAACCCTAACCCTAAACCTCACCCTAACCCTTACACTTACCCTAACCCTAACCCCAAAAATAAACATCAACCTAATCCTCACCATAACCCTAACCCTAACCCTAATACTAACAATTACCATCACCCTCACCCTAACCCTCAACCTAACCCTTACCCTCACCCCAACCCTAACTCTAAACCTAACCATAATACGCACAATAAACCTAATACTCACCCTAAACCTAACCCTATCCCTCACCCTAACCCTCACCCTAAACCTAAACCTAATCCTCTCCCTAACCTTATCCCGAACCCTCACCCTCACCCAAGGCCTCACCCTAACTCTAACCTTTACCCTAAACCTCACACTCACCCTCACCCTCACTGTAACACTAAACCAAAACATCAGCCTAACCCTAACCCTCACCCTAACCGTCACGCTCACCCTCACCCTAATCCTAACACTAGACCTAACCCTAGACCTCACCCTCACCCTAACCCTCAACTTAACATTTACCTCATCCTAACCTTAAGCCTAACCCTCACACTAACCCTAACCCTCAACCTAACCCTAATCCTAACCCTAACCCTCACCCTCACCCTCAGCCTAACCCTAACCCTAAACCTCACCCTCACCGTCACCCTAAACGTAATCTTAACCCCAACCCTTACCCTCACCATCACCCTCACCCTAACCCTAGCCCTAACAAAAAGCCTAACCCTAAACCTAACCCTAACCCTCACCCTAACCCTAACTCTAACCTTCACACTAACAGTAAACTTAACCCTAACCCTAACCCTTACCCCCACCCTAACCCTAATGCTAACCCTAACCCTAACAATAACCCTCACACTTATCCTCACCCTAACACTCACAGTAAGCCTAACCCTCACTATCACCCTAACCCTCACCCTAACCCTTACCCTCACACTAATCCTAACCTTAACCTTAACACTAATGCTCACACTAAACCTAACCCAAACTCCAACCCTAACCCTACCCCTCACCCGAACCCTCACCTTAACCCTAATTTAACCCTCACCGTCACCCTAACCCTAACCCTCACCAACACCCTAGCATTCATCCTAACCCTAATCCTACCCCTAACCCTCACCCTAACCCTAACCCTCACCCTCAGCCTCACCCTCATCCTAAACCTAAACCTAATCCTAAACCTAATCCTAACACTCACCCAAACCCTCACCCTAACCCTAACCCAAACCCTCACCCTCACCCTTACCCTCACCCTAAACCTTAACCTCACCCTCACCCAGACCCTCAAACTAACCCTAACCCTTACCCTAACCCTAACCCTAATCTTCACCGTCGTCCTCAACTTCACCCTCAGCATAACTCTAAACCTAACACTAATCCTAAGCCTAACCCTCATCCTCACACTAAACCTAACCCTAAACCGAACCCTAAGCCTAACTTTCACACTCACCTTCACCCTCACCCTAAGCCTCACCGTCACCCTCATGCTCATCCTAACCCTCACACTAATGCTAACCCTCATCCTAACCCTAACTCTAAACCTAACCTTACCCCTCATGCTCACCCTCATCCTCACCCTCAGCCTAAACTTAACCCTAATCCTAACCCTAACCCTCACCCTCACCCTCCCGCTAAAGCTAACCATAATCTGAACCCTCATCCTCACCCTCATCCTCAACCTCACCCTAACCCTAACCCTAACCCTAACAATAACCCTAACCCTAATCCTAACCATCACCCTAAACCTAACCCTCACCCTAACCCTCACCCTCAACCTCAACCTAAGCTTAACCCTAACCATATGCCTAATCCTAAACCTAAGCCTCTCCCTCACCCTCACCCTAAACCTAAGCCTAACCCTAACCCTAACCCTAATGCTCACCATCACCCTCACCCTCACCCTAAACCTAACTCAAACCCTTAAGCAAACACTCATCCTCACCCTCCACCTAACACTCACCCTCACCGTAAACATCACCCTAACCCTAACCTCAGCCTAACCCTAAACCTAACCCTCACCCTCACCCTAGCTCTCACTCTAACCCTCACCCTAAGCCTAACCCTCACCCTCACCCTCACCCTAACCCTCACCCTAGCCCTCACTCTAACCCTAACCCTAATCCAAAACCTCAACCTCACCCTGACCATAACTCTAACCCAAAACTTAGCCCTCACACTAACCCTAACCCTAAACCTCAACCTCACCCTAACCCTAACCCTAACCCTAAACCTCACCCTAACCCTAAACCTCACCCTAACCCTAACCCTCACCCTAACCCTCACCCTAACTCTCATCCTAACCCTAACCCTAACCCTCACCCTAACTCTAACGTTAACCATGACCCTAACCCTAACCCTAAAACTCACCCTCACACTGACCCTCACGCTAACCCTCACCCTCGCCCTCAACCTCACCCTAACCCTAACCCTATCCCTCACCCTAACCCTAACCCTCTCCCTCAGCCTCACCCTCATCCTAACCCTCATCCTAACCTTAAACCTAATCCTAAACCTAATCCTAACACTCACCCAAACCCTCACCCTAACCCTAACCCTAACCCTCACCCTCACCCTAACCCTAACCCTAAACCTAACCCTCACATTCACCCTAATGCTAGCCCTAATCCTCACACTCACCCTAAACCTCACCCTATCCCTTACCCTCACCGTAAACCTAACCTAACACTAACCCTCACCCTCAACCTAACCCTAACCCTATGCCTAACAATCACCCTCATCCTAAACCTTAACCTCAACCTAACCGTAAACCTTACCCTCTCCATAACCCTAACCCTATCCCAAACCCTAACACTCACACTAACGCTAACCGTCATCCTCACCCTAATCCTCACCTGAAGCCGAACCAGTACCCTCACCCTAACCCTAACCCCATCCCTAAACCTAACCCTCACACTAACATTAAACCTCATTCTCACCCTAACCCGACCCCTCACCCTAACCCTCATCCTACCCTAAGCCTAACCCTAACCTTCACTCTAGACGTAACACTAAACCTAACCTTCACCTGAACACTAACCCTAACTCTCATCCTCACCATTACCCTCACCGTCATCCTAACCCTCACCCTAACACTAACCCTCACCCCACCCTAACCCTCACCCTCAAATGAAACCCCAACCTCACCCTAACCCTCATCCTCACCCTAAATAAAACCCTAACCCGAACTCTCACCCTTACCCTTAACCTCAGCCTCATACTAACCCTCACACTACTCCTAACCCTCACCCTAAACCTAAACATAAAGGTCACCATCAACTTCACCCTCACCCTCACTCTACCCCTAAACCTCACCCTAAACCTAAACCTAAACATCACCCTCACCCTCACCCTCACCCTCAGCCTAACTCTAACCCTAATGCTAATCTGAACCCTCACCCTCACCCTCACCCTCAACCTAACCCTCACCCTCGCCCTCATCTTGACCCTAACCTTCACCCTCACCCTCACCCTAAAGCTAATCCTAAACCTAACCCTCACCCTAACCCTCACTCTAACTGTAATGCTAACCCTAACCCTCACACTCAGCCTAAACCTCACCCTAACCCTTACCCTCACCGTAAACCTAACACCAACCCTAATCCTCACCCTCACCCTATCCGTCACCCTAACCTTAAGGCTAATCCTCACCATAAACCTCACCTTAACCCTAACCGTAATCCTTACCCTCACCCTAACCCTAATCCTATCCTTAACCCTGACCCTCACACTAACCCTAACCCTCACCCTCACTCTAACCCTCACCATCACCCTAACCTTTACCCTCACCCTAACACTAATCTTTTCCGTAAACCTAACCCTAGCCCTAAACCTCACACTAAACCTAGCCCTCACCCTAACCATAACCCTACCCTCAAATTAACCCTCACCCTAACCCTAAGAGTAACCCGCACCCTAACCCTAATCCTTACCCTCACACTAACCCTAAACCTATCCCTAACCCTCTCCCTCAACTTAACCCTCACCCTCACCTTAAACTTTACCCTAACCCTAACCCTCAGAGTAATCCTAGCCCTCACTCTAAACCTAACCCTAACCCTCAACTTAACCCTCACCCTAACCCTAACCCTAACCCTAAACCTAACCCTCACAATCAACCTAGCCCTCAACCTATATCTAATCCTAACCCTAACCCTCACACTAACCCTTACCCTCACCCTTACCGTAACCCTCATACTCACAATAACCCTCACAATAACCCTCACCCGAACCCTAACCCTAACCCTCACACTAACCCTCACCCTCACTCTAACACTAACCCTCACCCTAAACCTAAACCTAAGCCTAACTCTAACCCTCACCCTAATCCTCACGCTCACCCTAACCCTAACCCTAACCCTCACCCTCATCCTAACCCTTAATCTCAGCCTCAACCTAACCCTTACACTAACCCTAACCCTCACCCTAACCCTCACCCTCAGCCTAACTCTAACTCTAACTCCAACCCGAACCCTCACCTTCAGTCTCACGCTAACCCTAACCCTAAACCTCACCCTCATACTGACCCTCACCCTAAACTTCACCCTCGCACTCAACCTCACCGTAACCCTAACCATAACCCTAAACCTCACCCTAAGCCTTACCCTAAACCTCACCCTCACCCTCACCCTAACCCTAACCTTAAACATAACCCTCACCCTAACCCTAATGCTAGCCCTAACCCTCATACTCACCCTAAACCTCACCCTAACCCTTAACCTCACCGTAAACCTAACCCTAACCCTAACCCTAACCCTAACCTTCAACCTAACCCTCAACCTAACCCTAACCCTATGCCTAACCCTCACCCTCATCCTAAACCTCACATTCACCCCAACCCTAACCGTTACGCTCTCTAAAACCCTAACCCTATCCCAAACCCTAACCCTTACAAGAACGCTAACCCTCAGCCTAACTCTCGCTAACCCTCAGCCTAACTCTGACCAGAACCTGAACCCGTACCCTCACACTAACCCTAACCATATCCCTAAATCTAACCCTCACACTACCACTTAACCTCACCCTCACATTAACCCGACCACTCACCCTAACCCTCATCCTAACCTTAAGCCTAACCCTAACCCTCACTCTAACAATAACCCTAAACCTAAACCTAACCCTAACCCTCACACTCACCCTCACCCTCAGCCTAACCCTAACACTAAACCTAACCCTAACCCTCACCCTCATCCTAACTCTAACCCTAACCCTAATCCTAACCCTCATACTCTCCCTCACCCTCACAGTTACCCTAACCCTAACCCTCACCCTATACCTAACCCTCACCCTAATCCTAACTCTCACCCTAACCCTAACCCTACCCCTCAAGCTAACCCTTACCCTAACCCTAAACATAACCCTCACCCTAACACTAACCCTCACCCCCACCCTAACCCTCACCCTCACCTGAAACCTCCACCACATCCTAACCCTCATCCTCACCCTAAATAAAACCCTAACACTAACCCTCACCCTAAACCTAAACCTAACCCTCACCCTTACCCTCACCCTCACCCTCAGCCTAACCTTAACTCTAACCCTAATCCTAACCCTAAACCTCAACCTCACCCTGACCGTCACCCTAAACCTTACCCTCAACCTAACCCTAACCCTAACCCTAACCCTGACACTAAACCTAACCCTCACCATAAACCTAAGCCTCAACCTCACCCTAACCCCCACACCAATCCTAAACCTAACCCTCACCCTAACCCTAACGCTCACCCTCACACTAACCCTCACCCTAACCCTTATTCTCACCCTAACCCTAACAGTAAAACTAACACTAACCCTCACACGAACCCTAACCCTCCCTCTAACCCTAACCCTTACCCTCATCTTAACCTTAACCCTCACCCTAACCGTCACCCTCACCGTCACCCTACCCCTCACCCTAACCCTAACTCTAACCCTCACCTTAACCCTAACCCTCACCCTAACCCTCAACCTCAAACAAATCCTCACCCTAACCCTAACAATAAATTAACTGAACCCCTCACCCACACCTTAACCCTCACCCTAAGCCTCATCCTCACCCTAGCCCTGAAATTAACACTAAACCTAATCATAACCCTCACCCTAACCCTAAACGTCACCCTCACCCTAGCCCTCAATTTAAGCCTAACCCTAATTCTAACCCTCACCCTCACCCTAACCCTCACCCTAACACTTATACTCACCCTAATCCTAACCCTAAACCTAACCCAAACCCTCACACTAAGCCTAACCCTATCCCTCAACTTTATCCGAACCCTAACCCTAACACTAACCCACACCCTAACCCTCACCCTAACACTCACGGTAACCCTAACACTCATTCTCACCTTAACCCTCAACCTAGACCTAACCCTCACACTAAACCTAACCCTCAATTTAACCCTAACCCTACCCCTCACCATTACCCTCATCCTAACCGTAGCCCTAACCCTCACCATGACCCTAAACCTAACTCTCAGCCTCAACCTAGCCCTCACCCTAACCCTAATCCTAACCCTCACCCTCACCCTAACCCTCACCCTAACCGTAACCCTCACCGTCACAATAACCCTCACCCTAACCCTAACCCTAATCCTAAACCTAATCCTCACCCTAACAATCACCCTCACCATAACCCTAACCCTCAGCTTAACCCTCACCCTAAACCTAACCCTAAGCCTAACCCTAACCCTCACCGTAACCCTAATCCTAAACAAAACTTTCACCCTCACCCTAACCCTCAACCTAACCCTGAACCTCAGCCTCACCATAACCCTCACACTAACCCTAACCCTCACCCTAACCCTAAACCTAAACGTCACCCTCACACTAACCCACACCCTCATCCTAACTCTCACCCTCACCTTAACCCTAAACCTATCCCTAACCTTCACCCTAACCCTAAACCTAAACCTCACCCTAACCCTAACCCTACCCTTAACCATCAACCACACCATAGCCCTCACCCTAACCCTAATCCTAACCATAACCATCACATAAACCTAACCCTCACAATAACCCTAACCCTCACCCTCACCCTAAACCTCACCCAAACACTAACCCTCACCCTAACCCTCACACTAATCGTATCCCTAACCCTAAGCCTAACCCTCAACCTAAACCTCACCCTAACCCTAACCCTAACCCTTACCCTCACTCTAACCCTACACCTAACCCTCACCCTCACCCTAACCCTCACACTATCTCTTAACCTCACCCCCACCCTAAACCTCACACTTACCCTAACCCTCACCCTAACCCTCACCCTCATTCTAAACCTAAACCTCACTGTCACCCTCACCCTCACCCACAGCCTAAATCTAAACCTAACCCTAATCCTGGCCCTCACCCTAACCTTACACATCAAACTCACCCTCAACCTCTTCCTCAGCCTAACTCTAACCCTAACCCTAATCCTAGCCCTCACCCTCTCCCTCACCCTCAACGTCACCCTCACCCTAACTCTAACAATAACCCTCACCCTAACTCTAACAATAACCCTAACCCTAACCCTAACCCTAACTCTAAACCTAACCCTAACCTTAACTGTAACCCTAACCCTAACCCTCACCCTAAACCTAACCCTAACCCTCACACTAAACCTAGCCCTGACCCTAACCCTAACCCTACCCCACACCTTCACCCTAAATCTAAACCTAATCCTAAGCCTAACCCTCACCCTCACCAGAGCCCTCACCCTAACCCTAATCCTAACTTGAACCCTCACCCTAACATTAAAACTCACCCTAATCCTCACCCTCACCCTCACCCTAAACCTTACCCTAACCATAACCCTAACCCTCACCCTAACCCTCACCCAAACACTATCCGTAACCCTAACCCTCAACCTAACCCTCACCCTAACTCTCACACTAAACCTAACCCTCACCCTAACCCTAAACCTAAACGTCACCCTCACCCTAACCCTCAACCTCAGCCTAACTCTAACCCTCACCCTATCCCTAACCCTAAATCTAACCCTAACCCTCTCCCTCACCCTAAAGCTAACCGTAAACCTAACCCCAACCCTAACCCTCACACTCACCCTATCCAGCAGCCTAACCCTAACGCTAACCCTCACCCTAACCCTAATGGTAACCCTCAACCTAAACCTAACCCTATCCCTAACCCTCACCCTCACCCTAAACCTCACCCTCACCCTAACCCTGATCCTTAACCTCACCTTAACCCTATCCCTAACCCAAACCCTCACACTAACCCTAACCCTCACCCTCAACCTAACCCTCACACTCACCCTAACCCTTATCCGCTCCCTAACCCTAATCCTATCCCTAAACCTATCCCTAGCCCTAAACCTCACACTAAACCTTGCCCTCACCCGAACTATAACCCTACCCTCACCTTAACCCTCACCCTAAACCTAACCCTATCCCTCACCCTAACCCTAACCCTTACCCTTACCCTAAAACTAACCCTATACCTAACCCTGACACTAACCTTAACCCTAAATCTAACACTAACCCTCAACCTCACCTTAACACTTAACCTCACCCTCATCCTAACCCTAACCCTAAATGTCACCCTCACCCTAACCCTCACCCTCAGCCTAAATCTAACCCTCACCCTAACCCTAAACCTAACCCTCACACTAACCCTAACCCTCACCCTCACCCTCACCCTAACACTCATGGTAACCCTAACGCTCATTCTCACACCAACCCTCACCCTAACACTAACCCTCACACTAAACCTAAACCTCATCCTAACCCTAAACTTAACCCTCACCAAAACACTAAAAATAACTCACACCCTCAACCTAGCCCTCACCCTACCAATAATCATTACTCTACTTTAACCCTAAACGTTACCCTCAACCTCAAAATAACCCTCACCCTAACCTTAACCCTAACCCTAACTCTAATCCTCACCCCAACCCTAAACCTCACCATCACCATTACCCTCACCCTAAACCTCACCCTAACCATAATTTTAAGCCTAAGCCTAACCCTCACCCTAACCCTCACCCTAACCCTAATCTTAAACCAAGCCCTCAGCATCACCCTAACCCTTAAACTGACCCTCACTCTAACCCTCACACTAACCCTAACCCTCACCCTAACCCTAAGCATTACCATCACCCTCACCCTCAGCTTCACGCTCAGCCTAACCCTAAACCTAATGTTAATCCTAACCCTGACCCTAACCCTGACCCTAACACTAACCCTAACCCTAACCCTCACCTTCACCCTCACCCTAACCCTAACGCTTGCCCTCAACCTCAACCTATTCCTAATCCTAACCCTCAAAATGACCCTAAACCTCACCCGAAACCTAACCCTAATTCTCACCCTCACCCTCACACTAACCCTAACCCTAACCCTCACCCTAAACCTCACCCCCACCCTAATGCTTACCCTAACACTCACACTCACCTTAAAACTCACCCTAACACTTAACCTCACCGTTAACCTAATCCTAAGCCTCACCCTCACCCTAAAAGTAACCGTACCCCTAAACATAACCCTAACCCTAACCCTCAACCTAACCCTCACCTTAATGCTAACCCTAACCCTAAACCTCAACCTATACCTCACCCTAACCCTAACCCTATCCCTAACCCTCACCCTTACCCTAATCCTCACCCTCACTTTAATCCTTACCCTCACGCTAACCTAAACCTATCCCTAACACTAACCCTCACACTAACCCTAACCCTCACCATAACCTTACCCCTACCCTTCAACTTAACCCTCATCCTAACCCTAAAATTCATCCTAAACCTCACCCTAATCCTAACCCTAAACCTGACCCTCACCCAAACCCGAACCCTCACAATAACCCTAAACCTAACCTTAACTCTTACCTAACTAAAACCCACAACCTCACCCTCACCCTCACCCTAACCCTCACCCTTACCCTACCTAGCCCTCACCCTAACCCTAAACCTAACCCGCACTCTCACCCTAACAACCCCCCCAAACCTAACCGTATCCCTCACCCTAACACTAACCCTAACCCTAAACCTCAACATCATCCTAATCCTCACCCTATCCTTAACCTTTATCTAACCGAAACCCTCAACCTCAGCCTCACACTCACCCTAACCCTCCACATTAACCTAGATGTCAACCTAACCCTCAAACTAACCCTCACCCTCACCCTCACCCTCACCTTCACACTCAGCCTAGCACTAACACTGAACCTAACCCTAACCCTTAACCTCACCCTCACCCTAATCCTCACACTAAACCTAAGCCTCACACTAACCCTAACCCTAAATGTCACCCTCACCCTAAACCTCACCCTCAGCATAACTCTAACCCTCACCCTATCCCTAACCCTAATCCTCACACTAACCCTAACCCTAACCCTCACCCTTACCCTAAACCTAACCCTAACCCATACCCTAACCCTCACCCTAAAACTTACGGTAAACCTAAAACTCATTCTCACCCTAACCGTCACACTAAACCTAACCCTCAATCTAACCCTAACCCTACCCCTCACCATTACCCTCATCCTAACCGAAACCCTAACCCTCACCATAACTCTAAACCTAACTCTCACCCTCAACCTAGCCCTCACCATAACCCTATTCCTCACCCTCACCCTAACCCTCACCCTAAACATAACCCTCACCATCACAATAACGCTCACCCTAACACTAACCCTAACCCTAACTCTAATCCTCACCCTAACACTCACCCTCACCATAACCCTAACCCTCACCCTAACTCTCACCGTAAACCTAACCCTAAGCCAAACCCTAAAACTCCGCCTAACCCTAATCCTAAACACAACCCTCACCCTCACCCTAACCCTCACCCTAACCCTTAACCTCAACCTCACCCTAACCCTCTCCCTAAACCTAAACATAATCGTCACAAGCAACCTCACCCTCACCTTCAGCCTAACTCTAACCCTAAGCTAATCTGAACCCTCACCCTCACCCTCACCCTCAACCTAACCCTCAGCCTCGCCCTCACCCTCTCCCTAACCCTAACCCTAACCCTAACCCTAAACCTCACCCTCACCCTAAAGGTAACCCTAAACCTAACCCTCACCCTAACCCTCACCGTAACTGTAAAACTAACCCTAAACTTCACACTCACCCTAAACCTCACCTTAACCCTTACCCTCACTGTAAACCTAACCCCAACCCTAACCCTCACCCTAACCCTATCGGTCACCCTAAACCTAACGCTAATCCTCACCCTAACCCTCACCCTAAACCTAACCATAACCCTCAACCTATCTCTCAACCTAACCCTAATCCTATCACTAACCCTCAACCTCACCCTAAACCTCACCCTCACCCTGACCCTAAATCTTACCCACACCCTAACCATAAACCTGTCCCTAACCCTAACGCTCACACTAACCCTAAACCTCACCCTCACCCTAACCCTAATCCTTACGCTCCCACTAACCCTAACCCTTTCCCTAACACTAATCCTCACACTAACCCTAACCCTCACCCTCACCCTAATCCTCTTCTTCACGCTAACCCTTACCATCACCCTAAACCTAATCCTATCCCTAGACCTAACTCTAAATCTAAAGCTCACACTAAAACTAGCCCTCACCCAAACCATAAACCTACACTCACCTTAAACCTCACCTTAATCCTAACCCTCACCCTAACCCTAACCCTTAGCCTCACCCTAACCCTAAACCTATCCCTAACCCTCTAGCTCACCCTAAGCCTCAACATCACCCTAACACTAACCCTTACCCTCACCCTAACCCTAACACTATCCCTAACCCTAACACTCACACTAACCCTAACCCTCATCCTCACCCTAACACTCACCCTCACCCTAACCCTTACCCTCACTCTAACCCTAACCCTAACCCTAACCGTAAACCTCACAGTAATCCTAACCCTCACATTAAACCTAACCCTATCCCGCAACTTAACCCTCACCCTAACCCTAACACTAATGCTCACCGTAACCAAAAACCTAACCCAGACCTTCACCCTAACCCTCACCCTAACACTAATCCTAACCCTAACCCTCACCCTAACACTAAACCTCAACCTAATCCTCACCCTAAACCTCACCCTATCCCTATCCCTGACACAAGCCCTAACACTCAACCTAATCATCACCCTAACCCTCACCCTAATGCTAAACCTAACACTAAACCTCACCCTAACCCTCAACCTAACCCTAAACATAACCCTCAACCTCAACCTAGCCCTCATGCTAACCCTAATCCTAACCCTAACCCTCACCCTAACCCTTACCCTCACCCAAACCATAACCCTCAACCCTCACAATAACTTCACAATAACCCTAACCCAAACCCTAACTCTAACCCTCACCTTAAACCTCACACTCGATCTAACCGTAAACCTCACCCTAACCCTCTCCCTAAACCTAACCCTAAGCCTAACTCTAACCCTCACCCTAAACTTCACGCTCACCCTAATCCTAAGCCTAACCCTCAACCTCAACCTAACACTCACACTAAAACTTAAGCTCAGCCCCAACCTAACCCTTACACTAACCCTAACCCTCACCCTAACCCTCATCCTCATCCTAACTCTAAACCTAACTCTAATCCGAACCCTCACCCTCAGCCTCACACTAACCCTAATCCTAAACCTCACCCTCACCCTTACCCTCACCATAACCCTCAACCTCGCCCTCTGCCTCACCCTAAACCTATCCCTAGCCCTCACCCTAACCCTAAAACTCACCCTAACCCTAACCCTAACCCTCACCCTCAACCTCACCCTAAACCTAACCCTAAACTTAACCCTCAGCTTAACCCTAATGCTAGCCCTAACCCTCACACTCACCCGAAAACTCACCCTAACCCTTACCCTCACCGTAAACCTAACTCTAACCCTAACCCTCAAACTCAACCTAACCCTCACACTAACCCTAACCCTAACCCTCACCCTAACCCTAAGCCTAACCCTTATCCTCACCCTAGCTCTCACCCTAACCCTAATCCTAACCCTAACCCTCACACTAACCCTAACCCTCACCCCAATCCTAACCCTCACCCTCAAACTAAACCTCACCCTAACCCTAAATCTAACCCTCACCCTAACCCTCACCCTATCCCTATCCCTGACACCAAACCTAACCCTCAACCTACCCCTCACGCTAACCCTCACCCTAACCCTAACCCTAACACTAAACCTCACCCTAACCCTCACCCTAACGCATAACCTCACCCTCACCCTAACCCACACACTTATCCTAACCCTCACCTTAACCCTAAATATAAACTTCATCCTAACCCTAACCCACACCCTCGGCTTAACTCTAACCCTCACCCTAACCATAACCCTATCCATAACCCTCACCATAACCCTAACCCTAACTCTCATCCTCAACCTAACCCTCACCCTAAACCTCACAATCACCCTCAAAATAACCCTAACTCGAACCCTAAATCTAAACTTCACCCTAACCCTCACCCACACTCTAACCCTAAACCTCACCCTAACACTCACCCTATCCCTATCCCTGACACTAACCCTAACTCTCAACCTAACCTTTATCCTAATGCTCACCCTAACCCTAACCCTAACACTAAACCTCACCCTAACCCTCACCCTAACCCTTAAACTCACCCTCACCCTAAACCTCACACTAATCCTAACCCTCACCCTAATCCTAAACTTAAACATCACCCTCAACCTAGCCCTCACCCTAACTCTAACCCTAACCCTAACCCTCACCCTAACCCTAACCCTAACCCTCACCTTAACCCTATATCTAAACCTAACCCTAAGCCTATCCCTCACCCTCACCAGAGCACTCACCCTGAACCTAATCCTAACGTTAACCCTCACCTAACACTAACACTCACCCTAACCCTCACCCTCACCCTAAACCTCACCCTAACCATATCCCTAAACCTCACCCTAACCCCCACAGAAACACTATCCCTAACCCTAACCCTCAACCTAACCCTCACCCTAAGCCTAAACCTAACACTAACCCTCAACCTAACCCTTAACCTAACCCTTAACCTCACCCTCACCCTAAACCTCACACTAACACTAACCCGAACCCTAACCCTAACCCTAACACTAAACGTCACCCTCACCCTAAACCTCACCCTCAGCCTAAATCTAACCCTAACCCTCAAACTAACCTTATCCCTAAACCTCATCCTTATCCTAACCCTCACCCTAACCCACTCCCTAAACCTCAACCTAACACTCACGGTAACCCTAACACTCATTCTCACCCTAACCCTCACCCTAAACATAGCCCTCACACTAAACCTAACCCTCAATCTAACCCTAACCCTACCCCTCAACATTACACTCATCCTAACCGTAACTCTAACCCTTATCATAATCCTAAACCTAACTCTCACCCTCAACCTAACTCTCACCCTCAACATAACCCTAACCCTCACCCTAACCATAACCCTAAACCTAATCCTAAGCCTAACCCTAACCCTCAACCTCACCCTAACCCTAATACTAATCACAATGCTCACCCTCACCCTAACCCTCACCCTAAACCTAAACATAAACGTCACACTCACCCTCACCCTCACCCTTAGCCTAACTCTAAGCCTAACGCTAATCCGAACCCTCACCCTCAACCCCACCCTAACCCTCAGCCTCACAGTCACACTCACCCTAACCCTAACCCTAACCTTCAACCTCAACCTCACCCTAAAGCTAACCCAAAACTGTACCCTTACCCTAACTGTAATGCTAACCCTAACCCTCACACTAACCCTAAACCTCACCCTAACACTTACCCTCACCATAAACCTAACCCCAACCCTAAACCTCACCCTTACCCTATCCGTCACCCTAACCCTAATGATAACCCTCACCATAACCCTAACCGTAACCCTCAACCTAACCCTCATCCTAACCCTAACCCTATCCCTTACCCTCACCCTAACCCTAACAGTAACCCTCAACCTAACCCTCAACCTAACCCTAACCCTATCCCTTACCCTCACCCTCAACCTAACCCTCACACTCACCCTAACCCTTACTCTAACCCTAACCCTAATCGTGTCCCTAAACCTAACCCTAGCCCTAAACCTCACACTAAACCTAGCCCTCACCCTAACCATAACCCTACCCTCACCTTAACTTTCACCCTAACCCTAACCCTAACCCTCACCCTAACACTAAACGTTACCCTCAATCTAACCCTAACAATATCCCTAACCCTCTCCTTCACCCTAAACCTCACCCTCACCCTAACCCTAACCCTTACCCACACCCTAAACCTAACACTATCCCTAACCCTAACCTTCACACTAACCCGAAAACTAACCATCAAACTAACCCTAAACCTAACCCTCACCCTCACCCTAACACTCACAGTAACCCTAACGTTCATTCTCACTCTAACCCTCACCTTAACCCTAACCCTCACACTACAGCTAACACTTACTCTAACCCTAACCCTACCCATCACCATTACCCTCATCCTAACCCTTACCCTAACCCTCACCATAACCCTAAACCTAACTCTCACCCTCAAACTAGCCCTCACCCTAACCCTAAACCTAACCCTAACCCTCATCTTCAGCCTAACACTCACCCTAACCGTAACCCTCACCATCACAATAACCCTCACTCTAATCCTCACCCTAACACTCACCCTCACCATAACCCTAACCCTCACCCTAACCATAACCCTAAACCTAACCCTAAGCCTATCCCTAACCCTCACCCTAACCCTAATCCTAAACACAACCCTCACCCTCACCCTAACCCTCAACATAAACCTAAACATAAACGTCACACTCACCCTCACCCTCACCCTCAGCCTAACTCTAAGCCTAACGCTAATCCTAAACCCTCATCCTCACCCTCACCCTAACCCTCAGCCTCGATGTCACACTCACCCTAACCCTAACCCTAACCGTAACCCTCACCCTCAAACTCACCCTAAAGTTAACCCTAAACCGAACCCTCACCCTAACCGTAATGCTAACCCTAACCCTCACACTCACCCTAAACCTCACCCTAACCCTTACCATCACGGTAAACCTAACCCCAACCCTAAACCTCACACTCAACCCATCCGTCACCCTAACCCTAACGCTAACCCTCACCCTAACCCTCACCCTAACCCTAACCCTCACCCTAACCCTAACACTATCCCTAACCCACTCATTCACCCTAAAGCTCACCCTCACCCTAACCCTAACCCTTACCCTCACCCTGACCCTAACACTATCCCTAACCCTAACCCTCACACTAACCCTAAACCTAACCATCACACTACCCCTAACCCTAAACCTCACCCTCACCCTAACACTCACGGTAACCCTAACGCTCATTCTCACACTAACCCTCACCTTAACCCTAACCCTCACACTAAACCTAACCCTTACCCTAACCCTAAGCCTACACCTCACCATTTCCCTCATCCTAACCCTTACCCTAACACTCACCATAACTCTAAACCTAACTCTCACCCTTAAGCTAGCCCTCACCCTAACCCTAATTCTCTCCCTAACCCTCACCCTAAACCTAACCCTCACCCTAAATGTTACCCTCACACTCACATAACCCTGACCCTAACCTAATCCTAACTCTAATCCTCACCCGAACCCTAAACCTCACCAACACCCTTTCCCTCACCCTAAAACACAACCTAACCCTAACTTTAAACCTAACCCTAACCTCACCCTAACCCTAATACTAAACCTAACCCTCACCCTCACCCTAACCCTTAACCTCAGCATCACCCAAACCCTCACACTAACCCTAACCCTCAACCTAACCCTAAGCATAAACATCACCCTCAAACTCACCCTCAACCTCAGACTAACTCTAACCCTAACGCTAATCCGAAGCCTCACCGTCAGCCTCACCCTAAACCTAACCCTAACCCTCACCCTCACCGTAACCCTCAACTTCGCCCTCACCCTCACATTAACCAAACCCTCAACCTAACCCTCACCCTAACCCCAACCCTAACACTAAACCTCACCATAACCCTCACCCTAACCCTTAACCTCACCCTCACCCTAACCGTCACCTAATCCAAACCCGCACCCTAACCCTAAACCTAAACGTCACCCTCACCCTAACCCATAGCCTCAGCCTAACTCTAACCCTCACCCTAACCCGAACCCTATCCCTCACCCTCACCCTAACCTTAACCCTAATCCTATCCCTCACCCTAACCCTGAACCTAACCCTCATCCTCAATCTAGCCCTCACCCTAACCCTAATCCTAACCCTCAACTAAACCCTTACCCTCACACTAACCATAACCCTCACCCTAACCCTAACCCTAATCCTCACCGTAACCCTCACTCTAAACCTTACCCTCACCCTAAACATAACCCTCAGCCTCACAATAACCCTCACAATAACCCTAACCAGTACCCTAACTCTAACACTCACCCTAACCCTCACCCTCACTCTAAACCTAACCCTCACTCTAACCCTAACCCTAAGCCTTACTCTAACCCTAACCCTAAACCCCTAAACGTAACCCTCACCCTAACCCTAATGCTAGCCCTAATCCTCACCTAAACCTCACCCTAACCCTTACCCTCACAGTAAACCTAACCCTAACCTTAACCCGAACCCTCAACCTAACCCTCAACCTTACCCTAACCCTATGCCTAACCCAAACCCTAATCCTGAATCTCACCCTCAACCTAACTGTAAACCTTACCTCCTCCATAACCCTAACCCTATCCCAAAACCTAACCCTCACACTAACTCTAACCCTCAGCCTCACCCTTAACCTCAGCTGAACCCGAACCCGTACGCTCACCCTAACCCTAACCCTATCCCTAAACCTAACCCTCACACGAACACTAAACCTCACCCTCACATTAACACGATCCCTCACCCTAACCCTCATCCTAACTGTAAGCCTAACCCTAACACTCACTCTAAACGTAACCCTAAACCTGAACCTAACCCTCACCCTCACCCTAACCCTCACACTCACCCTCACCCTCAGCCTAAACCTAACCCTAATCCTAACAGTAACCCTCACCCTCATCCTAATTCTAACCCAAATCCTAAACCTAACCCTCACACTCTCCCTCACACTCACACTAACCCTAACACTAACCCTCACCCTAAACCTAACCCTCACCCTAACCCTAACCCACACACTCACCCTAACCCTCACACTAACCCTAAACCTCACCCTAACCCTAACTCTCACCCTAAACCTAACCCTATCACTCAAGCTAACCCTTACCCTAATCCTAAACCTAACCCTCACCCTAACTCTAACCCTCAACCCCACCTGAACCCTCACCCTCATCTGAAACCTCAACCTCACCCTAACCCTCATCATCACCCTAAATAAAGCCCTCACCTTACACCTCACACTAACCCTAACCCTGAACGTAACCCTCACCCTAACCCTCACCCTCAGCCTAACTCTAACCCTCACCCTAACCCTAAACCTAACCCTCACACTAACCCTAACCCTAACCCTCACCATCACCCTAACCCTAAACTATCCCTCACCCTAACCCTCACCCTAATACTCACAGTAACCCTAAACCTCACCCTCACCCTAACTCTAACCCTCACCCTAACCCTCACCCTAACCCTAACCCTAACACTCAACCTAAACCTAACCCTATCCCTAACCGTCACCCTTACCCTAAAGCTCACCCTCACCCTAACCCTAACCCTACCCCTCACCCTATCCCGCATGCTAAACCTAAATCTAAAACTAACCCTCACACTAACCATCACCCTTACCCTAAATCTTACCCTAACCCTCACCCTAACTCTAACCCTTACTCTCACCCTAAACTAACCTTAATTCTAAGACTATCCTTCAACCTCACCCTAGCTCTCATTCTAACCCTAATCCTAACCCTAAACCTCATCCTCACCCTAATCTTCGCCCTAACCCTCACCCTAACAATAACCCTAAGCCTCACCCTAACCCTCACCCTAACCTTAATCCTAAACATAACCCTCACCCTCACCCTAACGCTCACCCTAAACCTTAAACTCAGCCTCACCCTAACCCTCAAACTAAACCTACCCCTCACCCTAACCCTTAAACATAAATGTCACACTCACCCTCACCCTCAGCCTCAGCCTAAATCTAACCGTAACGCTAATCTGAACCCTCACCCTCAGGCTCACCCTAACCCTAACCCTAACCATCACCCTCACTCTCACCATCACCCTAACCCTCACCCTAACCCTCAAACTTACCCTCAACCTAACCAAACACTATCCCTGAACCTAACACTCACACTAACCCTAAAGCTCACCCTCATCCTAATCCTCTCCCTCACACTAACGCTTACCCTCACCCTAACCCTAACCCTATGCCTCAACCTAACCCCAACCCTAACCCTCACACTAAACCTAGCCCTCACCCTAACCCTAACCCTAGCCCTCACCTTAACCCTCAACCTAACCCTAACCCTAACCCTAAACCTCACCCTCACTCTAACCCTAACACTTACCCTCACCCTAACCACAACCCTATCACTAACCCTAACCCTCTTCCTCACCCTAACCCTCACCCTCACCCTAACCCTTACCCTCACACTAAAGCTAACCCTGACCCTCATCCCAACCTTTATCCTCACTGTAACCCTAACCCTCACACTAAATCTAACCCTCACGCTAACTCTAACCCTGCCCCTCACACTAACACCCACCCTAAACCTAACCGCAATGCTCATCCTAACCCTAACCCTCACCCTCACCCTAAACCTCACCCTAATCCAAACCCTCACCCTAATCCTAAGCCTAACCCTCACACTAATCCTATCCCTCACCCTAACCCTCACCCTCACCCTAATCCTCTCCCTAACACTAACACTTATCTAACTGAAACCCTCAACCGAACCCTAACCCGAACCCTAAAAATAAACATCACCCTACCCCTCACCCTAACCCTAACCCTAACCCTAACCCTAACCCTCACCCTAACCCAAACCCTAAACTGCAGTCTCACATTAACTCTCACACTAACTCTAAACCTAACCCTTACCCTCACCCTCAGGCTTACATTAACCCTAACCCTAACCCTCATACTAACCAAAACCCTCAACCTAACCCTAACCCTACCCCTCAACCTAACCCTCATCCTAACACTAACCTAACCCTAAACCTAAACCTAACCCTCACCCACACCCTCACCCTCAGCCTAAACCTAACCCTAACCCGAATCCTAAAACTAATACTCAACCTCACTCAAACTCTAGCCCTAAACCTAACCCTAAACCTCACACTAACCCTCACCCTAACCCAAATCCTAACCACTACAATAACCCTAACCCTAACCCCAAAACTAACCCTCACCCTCAAATTAACCCTAACCCCAACCCTACCACTCACCATAACCCTAACCTTCACCATCAACCTAATCCTCACCCTAACCCAAATCCTTAGCTAACCGAAAACCTCAATCAAACTCTAAACCTAACCATAACTCTAACCCTCACCCTACACCTCACCCTAAAACTAACTGTAACCCTAACACTCACCCTCACCCTAACCCTAACCCTACCCTAACCCTCAAACTAAACCTATCCCTCACCCTAATCCTAAGCCTAACCCTAACACTCAACCTCAACCTAGCCATCACCATAACCCCAATCCTAACCCTAACCCTCAAACTAACCCTAACCCTCACCCTCACTTTCACCCTAACCCTAACCCTCACACTAACCCTCATCACAACCCTAACCCTAATCCTAACCCTCAGCCTCACCCTCACCTTCAACCTAACCCTAACACTAACCCTCACCCTAACCCTCACACTAACAGTCACGCTAAACCTAACCCTCACTCTCACCCTAAACCTCACCTTAACGCTTACCCTCATCCTAAACCTAACCCTAACCCTAACCCTCACACTAAACCTAACCCTCACCCTAACTCTAATCCTAACCCTCAAGCTAACACTCACCCTAACCCTAACCTTACACCTCACCCTAAACCTAAACCTCACCCTCTTCCTAAACTTAACCCTAACCCTAACCCTCACAGTAAACCTAACCCTCACCCTAACCCTAATCCTAACCCTAACCTTACACCTCACCCTAAACCTAAACCTTACCCTAATCCTAAACCTAACCCTAACCTTCACCCTCAAACTAGCCCTTACCCTAACCCTAATCATAACCTTAACCCTCAACCTACCCTAACCCTCACCCTCACCCTAACCCTCACCCTAACCCTAACCCTCACCCTAACCCTAACCCTAATCCTAACACTAACCCTCACTCTCACACTCACCCTAACCCTAACCCTAACCCAAAACCTCACAGTAAGCATAACCATCACTGTAACGCTCATCCTAACCCTAAAGCTCACTCTAAGCCTTACCCTCACCCGAACCTTAAACCTAACCCTGATCCTCACTCTAACCCTAAGCCTAACCCTAACCCTCACAGTACCCCTCTTCCTAACCCTAAACCTAAACCTAACCGTCACCCTCACACTAACCCTAACTCTAACCCTAACCCTAACCCTCACACTAACCCTAACCCTCACACTAACCCTAACCCTACCCCTCAACCTATCCCTCATCCTAACCCTAACGTAACCCTAAACCTAAACCTAACCCTCACACACAGCCTCAACCTCAGCCTAACCCTAACAATGATCCTAACCCTAATCCGGACCATCACCCTCTTCCTAGCCCTAACCCTAACCCTAACCCTCACCCTCACCCTCAGCCTAACCATAAACCTAACCCTCACCCTAAACCTAACCCTAACTCTCACCCTCAACCTCACCCTAACCCTAAACCTAACCCTAACCCTCACCCTAACCCTAACCCTAGTACTAACTCTAACCCTCACCCTCACACTAACCCTCACCCTAACCCTTACCGTCACCCTAACACTAACCCCAAGCCTAAGCCTATCCCTCACACTAAACCAAACCTTCACTCTAACCCTAATCCTACCCTCAGCCTAACGCTCACCATAACCTTTACCCTAAATCTAATCCTCACCCTATCTTTAACCCTAACCCTAACCCTCACCCCCACCCAAGTCCTCACCTTAAACCTAACCATAACCCTCACCCTCACCTTATCCTTAATGCTAACCCTAGGCTTCACCCTCAACCTAACCCTCACCCTAACCCTTAACCTCACCTTAACCCTCACCGTAACACTAACCATCACCCTAACACTAACCCTCACCCACACCCTAACACTCAACCTCAACCGAAGCCTCACCATAACACTATTCCTCACTGTCACCCTAACCCTCACCCAAACCCTAAAGCTCACCCACACCTTAACCCTCACCCTCACCTGAACCCTCATCCTCACCCTAACACTTAACCCTCATCCTCACCCTAAACATAACCTTAACACTAACCCTCACATTAACCCTAAACCTAACCCTCAACCTAACCCTCAACCTCACCCTCACCCTCATCCTAAGCCTAACCCTAACCCTAAAACTAATCCAAAACCTAACCCTCTCCCTCACCTTCACCCTAACCCTAACATTTAGCCTATCCCTAACCCTTACACGCACCTTAACCCTAATCCTAACCCTAATATTAACCCTCACACTCACCCTAATCCTAAAACTAACACTCACTCTGAAACTAACCCTTACCCTAACCCTTATCCTCACCCTAAATCTAACCCTAACCCTAAATCTAAACTTCACACTAAACCTAACCATCATCCTAACCCTAACCCTCACCCTAACCCTCACCCTCACTCCTTCCCTCACCCTAAGCCAAACCCTAACCCTAACCCTAGTCCTAAACCTAACATTTTCCCTCAACCTCACCCTAACCCTAAACCTAACCCTCACCCACACCCTAACCCTCACTATAACCCAAACTTTCACGCTCACCCTAACCCTCACCCTCACCCTAAACATCACCCTAACTCTAACCCTCACCATAACTCAAACCATGACCCTATGCCTAAACTTCACTGTCACCCTAATGCTAACCATAAGCCGAACCCTCACCCACAATCTAACGCTCACACTCACCCTCACCCTCAACATCACCATAACCCTAACCCTCACCCTAAACATAACCCTAACCATACCCCTCACCCTAACCCTTAACCTAACCCTAACCTGCACACGAAACCTAACCCTCACCCTAACCTTACCCTATCCCTCAACCTCAGCCAAATCCTAACCCTACCCCTAGTCTTAAACCTAACCCTTTCCCTCACCCTCAACCTAACCCTAAACCTAACCCTAACCCTCACCCTAACCCTCACCATAACACTAACCCTAACTCTCACCCTCACCTTAAACCTAACCGTAACCCTAACCCTCACCCTAACCCTAAAGCTAACTCTGACCCTCACTCTCCAACTAACCCTCACCCTAAACCTTAACCTCACCCTAACCCTAATTGTAACCCTAAAACTCACACTAAACTTAAGCCTCAACCTAACCTTACGCTATCCCTCATCCTAACCCTAACCCTAACACTCACCCTCACCCTAACCCTAACCCTAACACTCACCCTCACGCTAACCCTAACCATCACCCTAACCCAAACCCGCAACCACACCCTAACCTGCACACTCACCCAAACCCTCACCCTCCACCTAACCCTTACCCTCACCCTAAACCTCACCCTAACCCGAACCCAACCCTAGCCCTCACCCTAACTTTAACGCTAACCCTGAACCTAAGCTTCAAACTAACCCTCACCCTAACCCTTATCCTCACCCTAACTCTAACCCTAACCGTAAACCTAACCCTCACAATAAACCTAACCCTCATCCAAAACCTAACCCTATCCCTAACCCTAACACTAACCCTCACCCTAACCCTAACCCTAACCCTAACCCTCACCCTAACCTTAACCCTAAAGCTCACCCTCACCCTAACCCTCATACTAAACCTGACACTCACCCAAACCCTATCCCTCACCCTAACCCTCACCCTAACCCTAACCCTCACAATCACCCTAAATCTAAACCTAACCTCACCCTCACCCTAATGCTAACTGTCACCTAAACCTCACCCTACCCCTAACCCTCAGCCACACCCTAACCCTCACCCTCACCCAAACACTCACCCTCACCCTCAGCCTCACCCTCACCCTAATCCTCAACCTAACACAAACCTTGGCATAAATGAAATCCTCAACCGAAACCTAACCCCAACCCTAACCCTGACACTCACGCTACCCCTAACCCTAACCCTAACCCTAACCCTAAACCTCACCCTCATCCTTACCTTCACCCTAAACATTAACCTCAGCCTAACCCTCACCCTAAACCTCACTCTAATCCTAATCCTCACCCTCACCCTCACCCTACCTCAAACCTAACCCTAACCTCACCGTAACCTTAACCCTCAACCTATACCTATAACTGAGTCTCACCCTAACCCTCACCCAAACCATAAAACTAACTGTAACGCTGACCCTCACGCTCTCCCTAACCACCATCCTAACCCTTACCCCCACCCTAACCCTAACCCTCACGCTAACAGTCACCCTCACCCTAACCCAAATTCTAACCCTCACCCTAACCCTAACCCTAACACTACCCCTCAACCTCAAACTAACCATCACACTAACCCTTACCCTCACCCTAATGCTAAGCCTAACCCTCACACTAACCTGAACCCTCACCCTAACCATAACCCTACCCCTCACCCTAACCCTCATCGTAACCCTAAACTAAACCTAACCCTCACCTTCACCCTCAACCTCAGCCTAACCCTAACCTTAACCCTAATCCAAACCCTAATCCTCACCCTAACCCTAACCATTATCCTAATCCTCACCCTAATCCTCACCCTAAACCTAACACTCAGCCTAACTTTCACCCTAAACCTAAACCTAACCCTAACGCTCACCCTCACCCTAAACCTCACCCTAACCCTTACCCTCAGCCTAACCCTCAGCCTAACCCTCAACCTAACCCTAAACCTAACCCTCACCGTCACCCTCACCCTAACTCTCACCCTAACCCTAACCCTAAACCTCACCCTAACCCTCACCCTAACCGTAACCTCAACCTGTACCCTGACACTAAACCTAACCCTCACCCTAACAGTAACCCTAAAACCAACCCTCACCCTAACACTCACACTAAACCTAAACGGCACCCTAACCCTCACTCTCACCCTAAACCTCACCCTAAACCTAACGCTAACTCTCACCCTCAACCTTGCCATCACCCTAACCCTATTCCTAACTCTAACCCTCACCCTAACCCTAACCCTCAAACTCACGCTAACACTCACCCTCACACTACGCCTAAACCTACCCCTATCCCTGAACCTCACAGTCACCCTAATCCTAATCCTAACCCTCACCCTCACTGGAACCCTAACCCTAACCCTCACCATAACACTAAACCTAACCCTAACCCTGACCCTCAGCCTAACCCAACCCAAACACTCACCCTAACCCTAACCCTAACCCTAAACCCCACGCGAAGCCTAAGCCTAAGCCTAAGCCTAACCCTAACCCTAACCCTAACACTAACCCTAACTCTAACTCTAAAGCTCACTCTCACCCTAACCCTAACTCTAACCATAACACTAAACCTAAACCACATCCTAACCCTAATCCTAACCCTCAGCCTCACCCTCACCGTAACCGTAACCGTAACCCTAACCCTAAAATAACCCTCACCCTAATTCTAAACCTTACCCACACCCCCAAGCTTGGACTAAGCCTAAACCTAAGCCTAAGCCTAAGCCTAACCCTAACCCTCACACTCACCCTCACCCTAACCCTAACTGGAACACTAACCCTAACACTAACCCTCATACTATCCTTCACGCTAATGCTAACTCTAACCCTAAACCTCACCCTCATCCTAAACCTCACCCTCACACTCACCCTCAGCGTAACACTAAGCCTAACCCTAACCCTAACCCTAACCCTAAACCTTACACTCAACCTCACCCTAACACTAAGCCTAAGCCTAACACTAACCCTAACCCTCACTCTCACCCTATCCCTCACCCAAACCCTAACCCTAACACTAACCCTAACACTAACCCTCACCCTAACCCTCACCCTAACCCTAAATCTAACCCTAAAGCTCACCCTCACCCTAACCCTAACCCTAACCCTAACCCTAAACCTCATCCTCAGCCTCAACGTCACCATACCCTTAACCCGAAGCCTACCCCTAACAATAACCCTGTCCCTAACTCTAATCCTATCCCTAACCTTCACCTTAACCCTCACCCTAAACATAACCCTAATCCCACCCTCACCCTAGCACTCACCCTAACGCTAATACTAACCCTAACAATCACCCAAACTCTCACACTAATCCTAACCCTAAACCTGACACTAACCTTAACCCTCACACTCACATTCACCCTCAAACTAAACATAAACCTAATCCTAAGCATAACCCTCACTCTCACCCTCAACCTAACCCTACCCCTAACCCTAACCCTCATCCTAACCCTAATCTCCACCCTAAGCCTAACCCTCACCTTAATGCAAACCCTCAACCTGAAAATAACCCTCACCCTAACCATAACCCTAATCCTCACCCTCACCCTAGCCCTCACCCTAACCCTAATCCTAACCCTAACCCTAACCCTCACCCAAACTCTCACCCTAATCCTAACCCTAACCCTCACCCTAACCTAACCCTCACCCTCACCCTCAGCCTCAGCCTAACCCTAAACCTTATCCTAACCATAACCCTCACCCTCACCCTCATCCTAACCCTACCCCTAACCATAACCCTCACCCTAACCCAACCTCCACGCTAAACCTAACCCTCACCTTAAAGCTAACCCTCACCCTAACCCTAAGCCTAGCTCTAACACCAAACCTCATCCTCACCCTAACACTAACCCTAACACTAACCCTTACACTAAACCTCACCCTAATGCTAACTCTAACCCTAAACCTCATGCTGACCCTAACCCTAACCCTCATCCTCAGCCTAACCGTAAGCCTAAGCCTAAGCCTAACCCAAACCCTCACACTCACTCTCACCCTAACCCATACCCTAATCCTAATCCAAACCCTAACCCTAACCCTAACACTCACCCTAACCCTCACCCTAACCCTAAAAATAACACTAAAAATAACCCTAACCCTAACCCTCACCCTAACACTAACTCTAAACCTAAACCTCACTCTCACCCTAACCCTAACCCTAAACCTAAACCTAACCCTAACCCTCACCCTGACCCTAACCCTGAACCTCACCATAACCCTAACCCTAACCATCACCCTCACCGAAGCCCTCAACCTAACCCTAATCCTAAACCTAACCCTCACTCTAACCCTCACCCTAACCCTAACCTTAACTCTCACCCTAACACTAATCCTATCCCTGACCCTCACCCTAAAACTTACCCTCACTCTTACACTAACCCTAACCCTAACACTAACCCTCACACTAACCCTAAAACTCACCATAACTCTAAACCTCACACTAACCCTCACCCTAGCGCTCACCCTAACCCTAATCCTAAGCCTAAACCTCATCCTCACCCTCACCATAACCCTAAACGTAACCCTCACCCTAACCCTCAACGTCACGCTCGGCCTAAGCCTAAGCCTAAGCCTAAGCTTAAGCCTAACCCTCACACTCACCCTCAGCCAAACCCTAACTGTAACACTAACACTAACACTCACAGTAACACTCACCCTAACGCTAAATCTAACCCTATACCTCACCCTCACCGTAACAATAACCCTCACCCTCAACCTCACCCTCAGCCTGAACCTAACCCTAACCCTAATCCTAAACCTAACCCTCACCCTCACCCTCACCCTAAACTTAAACCTAACCATAACCCTCACACTCACCGTCACCCTAACCGTAACCCTTAACCTAACCCTCACCCTATCCCTCATCCTAACCCTCACGAAAACCCTAACCATCACTCTCACCCTATCCCTCACCCTAACCATCACGAAAACCCTAACCCTCACTCTCAGCCTAACCCTCACCCTAACACTTACCCTCACACTAACCCTAACCATAACGCTCACCTTCACCCTAAACCTAACCCTAACGCTCACCATCACCCTAACCTTCACTTAAACCCTAACCCACACCCACACCCTAGACCTCAGTCTCACCCTCACCCATACCCTCACGCTAATCCTCACCCTCACCCTAAACATCAGCCTAAGCCTAACCCTCACCCTTACCCTAACTCTCACCCTCACCATCACCCTCAGCCTAACCCTAATCCTAAACGTAATCCTAACCCTAACCCTCACCCTCAACCTCAACCTCAACCTAACCTTAACCCTAACCCCAATCCTAAACCTTAACTTCAGCCTCACCCTAACCCTAACCCTAACCCTCACCCTAACCCAAATCCTAACCCTAACCGAAACCCTAACCCTCACCCTAAACCTCACCATTACCCTAAACCTAACACTTACCCTAACACTAACCCTCAGCCTAAACCTCACCCTAACACTAACTCTAACCCTAAACCTCATCCTCATCGTAACCCTAACCCTCACCCTCACCCTCAACCTCATCCTAACCCTAAGGCTAAGACTAACCCTAACCCTAATGCTTACACTCACCCTCACCCTAACCCTAAACCTGAACCTTTTCCTAACCCTAACCCAAACATTCATCCTAACCTTCACCCTAACCCTAACCCTAACACTAACACTAAACCTAACCCTCACCAAAACCCTCACCCAAAATCTAACTCTAACTCTAAACCCCACCCTCACCCTAACCCTAACCCTCACCTTTACCTCACCCTCACCGCAACCCTAACCGAAACCCTAACCCTAAACTTCACCCTCAACCTCACCCTAACCCAAACCCAAACCCTCAACCGAACCCTCAACCTAACCCTCATCCTCACCATCACCCTCAGCCTAACCCTAACCCTAATTTAACCCTAACCTTCACCCTCAACCTAACCCTAGCCCTAACCCTTACTCTCACCCCAACCCAAACCTCCACCCTAAACTTAACCCTCACCCTAACCCTAACCCTAACGCTAACCCTAACCCTCACACTAACCCTAACCCTCACCATAAACGTAATCGTACCCCTCACGCTACCCCTCACCCTACGCCTCACCCTAACCCTAAACCTAACCCTAATCTTAACCCTAACCCTAACCCTAAACCTCACCCCAATTCTAACCCTCAACCTCACCCTCAACCTCACGCTCAACATAACCGTAACCCTAACCCTAACCCTAACACTAACCTTAAACCTAAACCTAACCCTAATCCTAATCCTTAAACTCACCCTCAAACTCACCCTAACCTTAACAATGACCCTAATCCTAACCCTAAACCTAACCCTAACCCTAATTCTAACACTCAGCCTAACCAAAAGCATAACCTTAAACCTCACCAGAACCCTAACCAAAACCCTCACCCTCACCCTAACCCTAAATCTAACCCTAACCCTACCCCTCACCCTAACACTGACTCTAACACTCACGGTAACCCTAACCCTCAATTTCACCCTAACCCTCACCCTAAACCTTACCCTAACCCTAACTCTAACCCTAACCCTAACCCGCACACTAAACCTAACCCTCACCCTAACCCTAACACTTACCCTCATCCTCACACTCAGCCTCAACCTAAAACTAAACCTAACTGTCACCCTAACCCTCACACTAACTCTAAGGCTAACCCTAACCTTCATTCTCACCCTAACCCTCACGCTAACCCTAACCCTAACCCTCACTCTAACCCTTGCCCTCACAATAACCCTCACCATAAGCCTAACCCTCACCCTAACTCTAACCTTCACACTCAACCTCAGCCTAAACCTAAACCGAATCCTATCCTTCACCCGCACTCTCAGCCTAACCTCAACCGAACCCTAACCCTAAACCTAAACCTCACCCTCACCCTAACCCTCACTCTAACCCTAATCCTAACCCTACACCTAATCCTAACCCTCAGCCGCACCCTAAACCTCACCATCAGTCTAACCCTAAACCTAAACCTAACCCTCACCCACACCCTAACCCTCAGACTCAACCAAACCCTCACCCTCACCCTAAAACTCACCCTAACCCTAACCCTCAACCTCACCCTCACCCACAACCAAACCCTAATCCTCAGTCTCACCCGAAATCTCACCCTCATCCTAAACCTCACCCTCACCCTAAACATCACCTACGCCTAACCTTCACCCTCACCATAACCCTAAACCTAAACCTCACCCTAACCTTAACCCTCACCCTCAACCTAACCCTCAGCCTCACCCTAACCCTAATCCTACCCCTAAACCTCACCCTCACTCTCCACATCATCTTAAACTAACCCTCACCCTAACTCTAACCCTAACCCTCAGCCTAACCCTAACTCTCCCCCTAACCCTCACCCTCACCCCAACCTCACCCTAACCATAACCCTAAACCTAGCCCTTACCCTATCCCTAACCATCACACTCACCCTCACACTCAACCTAACCCTTACCCTCAAACTAGCCCTCAGCCTAAACCTAACACTAACCCTAAACCTCACCCTCACCCTGACACTCAGACTAACCCTAACCCTAAACCTAATCCTAACCTTAACCCTCACACTCACATTCACTATAAACCTCATCCTCACCATAGCCCTCACTCTAACCCTAACCCTAACCCAAACCCTAAACATCAACATCACCCTCCCCCTCCCCCTCTGCCTCAGGCTAACCCTAACCCTAACCTTAATCCTAACCCTAACCCTAACACTCACACTAACCCTAACCCTCACTCTCACCCTAAACCTCACCCTAACACTTACCCTCACCCTAACCCTTACCCTAAGCCTAACGCTCACACTAAACCTAACCCTCACCCTAACCCTAATGCTAACCATCACCAAAACCCTAAGCCTAACCCTAAACCTCACCCTAAACTTAATCATCACCATCACCCTAGCCCTCAAACCAACCCTAATCCTAACTCTAACCCTCACACTTACCCTCACCATAACCGTAAATCTCACTATCACCCTCACCCTAACACTAACCCTAACCCACAAGCTAAGCCTAATGCTCACCCTAACCCTAACCCTAACCCTCACCCTCAACCTCATCCTCACCTTAGCCCTAAACTTAACCCTAACCCTCACCCTAACCCTAAGCCTAATCCTAATGCTAACTCTAAGCCTTACCCTCACCCAAACCCTCACCCTCACCCTAACCCTCACCCTAACCCTAATCATAACCCGCAACCTCACCCTAACCCAAAACCTAAACCTAAACCGAACCCTCACCCTCACCCTCACCCTCACTCAAAACCTAACTCTAACCGTAACCCTTACCCTCACCCTCACTTAAACCCTAACAATAACCCTAAACCTAACTGTAACTCTAAACCTCAAACTACCCCTAACCCTAACCCTAACCGTAACCCTCACCCTGACACGATGATCGTAACCCTCACATTCACTCTAACCCCCAACCTAACCTTTACCCTCACCCTAACCATAACACTAGCCCTAAGCCTATCCATCCCACTAACCCCAACCCTAACCCTCACGCTCACCCTCACACTCACCCTAACCCTCACCCTCACCATAGCCCTCACACTAACCCTAACCCAAACAAAACCCTACACCTCAACATCACCCTCACCCTCAACCTCACCCTCAGGCTAACCATAACCCTAATCCTAACCCTAACCCTCACCCTAACACTCAAGCTAACCCTAACCCTCACTCTCACCCTAAACCTCACCCTAACCATAACTCTCACTCTCACCCTCACACTAACACTAACACTAACCCTCACCCTAACCCTAACCCTACCCCTCACGCTCACCCTCAACCTCACCCTAGCCCTAAACTTAACCCTAACCCTCACACTAACCCTAAGCCTAATCCTAATGCTAACTCTAAGCCTCACCCTCACTCATGCCCTTACCCTCAACCTAACCCTCACCCTAACCCTAATCATAACCCGCAACCTCACCCTCATCCAAAACCTAAACCTAAATCGAACCCTCACCCTCACCCTCACCGTCACTCAAAACCTAACTCTACCCGTAACCCTTACCCTCACCCTCAAATTAACGCTAACAATAACCCTAACCCTAACTGTAACTCTAACCCTCAAACTAACCCTAACCCTAACCTTTACCCTCACCCTAACCATAACCCTAGCCCTAAGAATAAACCTCCCACTAACCCCAACCCTCACCCTAACCCTCACCCTAACCCTAACCCTAAACCTAACCCTCACACTCACACTAATTCTAAACCTAAACCTAACCATAACCCTCAGGCTAACACTCAAAGAAACTCTAAGGCTAACCTAAACCTCACTCTCACCCTACTAACCCTCACCCTCAACCTAACTTTTACCCTAACCCTAATCCTAACCCTAACCCTCACCCTCACCCTGTCTCTAATCCTAACTGTCACCCTAACCCTAAACCTATCGCTAAACCTCACCCTATCCCTAACCCTCACCCTAACCCTAACACAAACCCTGACCCTCACCATAACCCTAACCCTAACCCTCACCCTAAACCTCACCCTAATGCTTACCCTCAACCTAACCCTAAACCTAACTCTAACCCTAATCCTCACAATAACCCTATGCCTAACCCTAACCCTAACACTCACCCTAATGCTAAAACTCAACCTAAACCTCACCCTCAGCCTAACCCTCAACATCAGCCTAACACTCACCTCACCCTAAACATCAACCTAACCCTAACCTTCACCCTAACCCTAACCCTAACACTCAACCTAAACCTCACCATCACCCTCACACTCACCCTAAGCCTAACCCTAACCCTACCCCTAAACCTTACCCTAACCCTCATCATCACCCTCACCCTAAACCTATCCCTAACCCTACCACTAACCCTCACCCTCACCCTAACCCTACCTCTAACCCTAACCCTAACCCTCACCCTAAACCTAACCCTCAACCGCAACCTAACCCTAACCCTCACCCTAACCCTTATCCTCACCCTAAAGCTAACCCTAAACCTAATCCTAACAATCAAAATAACCCTAACCCTCATTCTAACCATAAACCTACCCCTCAACCTAACACTCACCCTAACCCTAACCCTAAACCTAACCCTCACCTTAGCCCTAACCTTAAGCCTCACCCTCAACTTAACCCTCACCGTCACACTAACACTCACCCTAAGCCTAACCCTCACCCACATCTTAACCCTCACCCGAACCGAACCCTCACCCTAACACTCACCCTCATCCTAAACATCACCCGAACCCTAACCCTCACCCTAACACTAAAACTAAACTTCACCCTCACCCTAACAATCTCCCTAAAACTTAACATCACCCTAACCCTAACCCTAAACCTCACCCTCAGCCTAAACCTAACCGTAACCCTAATCCTAAACCTAACCCCCACCCTCACCCTCACCCTCACCGTCACCCTAAGCGTAACCCTTAACCTAACCCTCACCCTATCACACACCCTAACCCTCACGAAAAACCTAACCCTCATTCTCACCCTTTCCCTCACCCTAACCCTAACCATAACGCTCACCTTCACCCTAAACCTTACCCTAACGCTCACCATTACCCTAACCCTCACCTAAAACCTAACCCACACCCGCACCCTAAACCTCAGTCTCACTCTCACCCATACCTCACCCTAACCCTCACCCTCACCCTAAACATCACCCTAAGCCTAACCCTCACCCTTACCCTAACTCTCACCCTCACCCTCACCCTCAGCCTAACCCTAAACCTAACCCTAATCCTAACCCAAACCCTCACCCTCACCCTCAACCGCAACCTAACCTTAACCCTAAACCTAATCCTAATCCTAACCCTCAGAATCACCCTAACCCCAACACTAAACCTCACCTTAACACTAACCCTCAACTTCTCCCTCAGCTTACCAGTATCCGTAACCCTAATCCTAACCGTCACACTCACCCTCACCCTAACCTAACCCTAATCCTCACCCTAACACTAACACTAACTCTCACCCTCATCCTCACCCTAACCCTAATACTACCCCTCACCAAAACCCTAACTCTCACCCTCACCCTCACCCTAACACTCATCCTCACCCTTACCCCAAACCTCACCCTAATCCTCACACTCACCCTCACCCTATCCCTCAGTCTAACCCTAACCTTAACCCTAATCCTAACCCTCACACTCACCCCTTATCCTCAGCCTAACACTCACCCTCATACTCGCCCTCACCCTAACCCTTAACCTCACTGTAACCCTCACCCGAACCCTGAGCTTAACCATAACACTAATCCTAACCCTAGCCCTCAACCTCACCCTCACCCTAAACCTAACCCTAACCCTAGGCCTCACCCTCACCATCACCCTCACCGTAACCCTAACCCTCACCCTAACCCTGTCCCTAACCCTAACCGTCACAGTAACCCTAACCCTAACCCTAACACTCACACTCACCCTAACCTTAAAACCCTAACCCTCACCTTAAAACTCACCGTAACACTCATGAAAACCCTAACCATCACTCTCACCCTAAACCTCACCCTAATGCTTATCCTCACCCTAACCCTCACCCTAACCCTAACAACCCTCATCCTATCCCTCATCCTAATCTTAACCCTACCCCACACCCTAACCCTAATCCTAACACTCACCCTTACACTAACCTTAACCCTAAACCTAACTCTAAACTTCCCCCTAATCCTCAACATAACCCTAACCCTACCCCTCACCTTAACACTAACCCTAACCTTAACCCTCATCCTCACCCTAAACCTCACCCTAACTCTTAACCTCATCGTAACTCTAACCCTAACTCTAACCCTCAACCTCACCCTAAACCTCACCCTCACAATAACTCTTACCTCACACCAAACCTCACCCTAAACCTAAACCTGACCCTCAACCTCACCATCACTGTAACCGTAAGTCTAACCCTAACCCTAACAATAACCCTAACCATAAACCTAACCGTCACCCTCACCAAAACCCTAAACCTAACCCAATCCCTCACCCTAACCCTACCCCTAACCCTAACCCTAAACCTCACCTAAACCCTAACCCTAACCTCACCCTCACCGTAAAAGTAACCCTAACCCTAACAATAACCCAAAAGTTGACCCTAATCCAAACCCTCACGCTCATGCTCACCATAACCCGAAGCCTAACCCTAAGCCTAACCCTAACCCTTAACCTCACCCTAATCCGAATCCTCACCCTATCCCTCACCCTCAACCTCACCTTACCCATAATTCTAACCCTAACCCTAACCCTAACCCTAAACCTCACCTTAACCCTCACGCTCACCCTAACCCTAACACATAACCTAACAAAACACAAAACCTAGCCCACACCCTAACCCTAAACCTAACCCTAACCCTCACAGTAAACCTAACCCTCACCCTAACCCTAACCCTATGCCTCACCCTAAGCCTAATCCTAACCCTAACCATAATCCTAACCCTAAACCTCACCCTAACCCTAACACTAATCCTCACACTCATCGTCACCCTCATCTTAACTGTAACCCTAACCCTAACAATAAACATAACCCTTAACCTAATCCTAACCCTCACCCTCACCCTAACCCTAAACCTAACCCTAACCCTCATCCTAAAACTAACCCTCACTCTAACCGTAAACCTTAACCTAACCCAAACCCTCACCCTAACCCTAGCCTTATACTTAAACCTAAACCTCACCCTAACCCTAACGCTAACCCTCACCATCCCCCTAGCCCTCACCCTAACCCTAATCCTAACCCTAAACCTCATCCTAAATCTAACACTCACCTTAATCTTAAACCTCACCCTCACCCTCAGCCTAACCCTAAGCCTAAACATAACCCTAACCCTAATAGTCACACTCACACTAACTCTATTCCTAATCCTAAAACTAACACTAACCCTAACCCTAACCCTAACCCTATCCCTAAAAGAACCCTAACCGTAACCCTAAACCTCACCCTCACCTTATCCCTAAAGTTAACCCTAACCCTAACCCTAACCCTAAACCTCACCCTAAACCTTACCCTCACCCTAAACCTCACCCTCACCCCCACCGTAACCGTAACTCTAACCCTAACCCTAATAATAACCCTAACTCTAAACCTAAACCTATCCCTAACCCTCACCCTCACCCTCACCCTCATCCTAACCCTAACCCTCACCCTAACCCCAATGCTAACCCTCACCCTCACCCTCACCCTAACCCCAATCCTAACCCTAACCCTCACCCTAACCCTCACCCTAACCCTAAACCTAACACTCACCCTACATCTAACCCTCACCCGCACCCTAAAACTAATCCTAACCCTAGGCCTCACCCTCATACTCACCCTCACCCTCAGCCTAACCATAACCGTAATCCTAATCCTAAACCTCAACCTCACACCACACCCTAAGCCTAACCCTCACGTCACCCTCACCCTCACCCTAACCCTTACCTTCAACCTTAACCTCAGCGTAACCCTAACTCCAATCCTAATCCTAACCCTCAACCTCACCCTCACCCTAAACCTAAAACTAACCCTAGGCCTCACCCTCACCCTCACCCTCACCATAACCCTAACCCTCACTCTCACCCTAACCCTATCCCTAACATTTACCCTAACCCTAACCCTAAACCTAACCCTAACACTCACACTCACCCTAACCCTAAAACCCTAAACCTCACCCTAAAATTCACCATAACACTCATGATAACCCTAAACCTCACTCTCACCCTAAAACTCACCCTAATGCATATCCTCACCCTAACCCTAACCCTAACCCTCATCCTAATCTTAACCCTAACCCTCACCTTAACACTAACTCTAACCCTAAACCTCACCCTCACCTTAAACCTCACCCTCATCCTAGCCTTCATCCTAACCCTAATCCTAACCCTAAACCTCACCCTAAACCTAAACCTAACACTCACCCTAAATCTGACCCTCACCTTCACCCTTCCCCTAACCCTAAGTCTAACCTTAACCATAACCCTAACCCTCACCCTAACCCTCACCCTCACCCTAAACATAACCCTATCCCTAACCCTCACCCTAACCTTAAGTATAACCCTCACTCTAACCCTAGCCCTCACCCTCAATCTCACCCTCAGCTTAACACTAAACCTAACCCTAATCCTAACCGTAACCCTCGCCTTCACCATCAACCTAACCCTAAACCTAACCCTCACCTAACCCTAACCCTCACCCTCACCCTCAGCCTAACAATATCCCTACCCCTAATCATAACCCTCACACTCATGTTCACCCTAACCCTAACACGAAACCTCACCCTAACAATAATGCTTACCCTCAACCTCACCCTCACCCTAACCCTCACCCTAACCCTAAACCTAACCCTAAACCTCACCCTCACCCTCACACTCACACTCAGCCTAACCCTAACTGTAAGCCTAATCCTAACCCTCACCCTCACCTCTCACCATCAGCCTAAACTTGACCTTCACACTAACCCTCACCCTAACCCTTACCCTCACCACAACCCTCACCCTCCCGCTCAGCGTAAACCTTACCCTTATCCTAACCCTAACTCTCAAACTGACCCTCACCCTAAACCTAACCCTAACCCTAAGCCTCACCCTCACCTTCACCCCCACCCTCACCCTAAACCTAACCCTCACCCTAAACCTCTCCCCAACCCTAAACCACATTCTAATCCTAACCCTAACCCTAAACCTCACCCTCACCCTCACCGTCACCCTCTGCCTAACCCTAACCCTAACCTTAATCCTAACCCTCACCCTAACACTTACCCTCAAACTAACACTAACCCTAAAACCATCCTGCACACTAAAACTTACCCTCACCGTGACCCTAACCATACCCCTCACCATACCCATCACCCTAACCCTAACCCTAACACTAACCCTCACCCTCACCCAGACACTAACCCTACCCATCACCCTACCCCTAACCCTAACCCTCAGCCTCACCCTAAACATCACCCTAACCCTAACCCTCACACTAACTTTAAGCCTAACCCTCACCCTAAACCTTGCCCTCAACCTCACCCTCAGCTTAACACTAAACCTAATGCTAACCCTAACCGTCAAACACACCCTCAACCTAACCCTAACCTTAACCCTCACCCAATCCCTTATGCTCACTCTCACTTTCACACTCACCCTCACCCTAACCCTAAACCTAAGCCTAAATGTCACCCTCACCCTCACACTCACCCTCATCTTAACCTAACTGTAACCCTAATCCTTACCCTCAACTTCACCCTTCACCCTCAGCCTAAAACTCACCCTCATATTAACCTTCACCCTAACCCTTACACTCACCCTAACCGTCACGTTCACCCTCAGCATAACCCTAACCCTAATCCTAACCCTAACCCTCAACCTCACACTCACCCTAAACCTAAACCTAGCACTAAGCCTCACACTCACACTCACTCTCACACTCACCCTAACCTTAACCCTCACCCTAACACTATCCTAAACCTAACCCTCACCCTAACCCTAACCCTATCCCTAACACTCACACTCACCCTAACACTAAAACCCTATCCCTCACCCTAAAACTCACCCTAACACTCATGATAACCCTAACCCTCACTCTCACCCTAAACCTCAATCTAATGCTTATCCTCACCCTAACCCTCACCCTAAACCTAACCCTAACTCTCATCCTAACCCTAATCCTAACCTTAACCCTAACCCTCACCCTAGACCTAACCCTAACCCTAAACCTCACGCTCACCCTCACGCTCACCCTAACCCTAACCCTAACTCTAATCCTAACCCTCACCCTCAACCCTCACCCTCAGCCTAATCCTCATCCGCACACTAACCCTTACCCTAACCCTTACCCTCATCCTAACCCTCACCTTCACCCTCAGCATAAACCTAACCCTAATCCTAACCCTAACCCTCATCCTCAACCTCACTCTAAACCTAACCCTAACCCAAGGCTTCACCCTCACTCTCAACCTAACTCTCACCCTAACTCTTACCCTCAACCTAAACCTAACCCTAACCCTAACCCTCACACTAAATTACCCTCAGCCTAAGCCTAAACCTCACCCTCATCCTAGCCCTCACCCGAACCCTAAACGTAACACTCACCCTCACACTTACCTTAACCCTAACCTTAACCATCAACCTAATCCTAAACTTAACCTTAACCTTCCCATTTAACCCTCAACGTAACAGTAACCCAAACCCTCAATCTAACACGAACCCAAACCTTAACCCTCACCCTCACCCTAACCCTCAACCTAACACTTAATCTCACCATAACGTTAACCCTAACCCTAACACTCAACCTCACCCTAAACCTAACCTTCACCCTAACTCTTATGTCACCCTAAACTTCACCCTAATCTAACCCTAACCGGAAACCTCAACTTAACCCTCACTCTCACCCTAACACTAACCTAAACCCTAATCCTCAACCTAACCATCACCCTAACCCTAAACCTAACCCTAACCCTCACAGTAACCCTAACACTCACCCTAACCCTAACCGTACCCCTCACCCTAAGCCTCATCCTAACCCTAACCATAACCCTAACAATAATCCTAACCCTAAACCTCACCCTAACCCTAACACTAACCCTCACACTCATCCTCACCCTCACTGTACCTGTAACCCTAACCCTAACACTAAAAATAAACATAAACCTTAACCTAATCCTAACCCTCACCCTCACCCTAACCCTAACCATAACCATAACACTAACCCTAACCGTACACCTCACCCTAACCGTAAACTTTACCTTAATCCTAACGCTCACCGTAACCCTAACCCTATAGTTAACCCTAAACCGCACCCTAACCCTACCCTAACCCTCACCATCAACCTAGGCCTCACACTAACCCTAATCATACCCCTAACACTCATCCTAAACTAACTCTAATGCTCACCCTCAGCCTCAGCCTAAACCTAACCCTAAGCTTAATCCTAACTCTAACCCTCACACTCAAACTCAATCTAACCCTAACCCTAAAACTAATCCTAATCGTAACCCTCACCCTAACACTAACACTAACCCTAACTGTAACCCTAAACCTCACCGTCACCCTAAGCCTAAACCTAACCTTAACTCTAACCCTAAACGTAAACCTCACCCTAAACTTACCCTAAACCGAACCCTCACCCTCACCCTCACCGTAACCGTAACTCTAACCCTAGCGTAACAATAACACTAACCCTAACCCTAACACTACCCCTAACCCTAAACCTAAACCTCACCCAAACCCAAACCCTAAACTCAGCTTCAGCCTCACCCTCACCGTAAAGTTAACCCTAAACCTAACCCTAACAATAACCCTAAACCTAACCCTAATCCTAACCCTCACCCTAACCCAAACCCTAACCCTAATCCTAACTCTCAACCTCATTGTAACCGTAACCCTAAATCTCACCCAAACACTAAACCTAACCCTAAACGTGACGTTTAGGTTCTCACTCTCATCATAAACGTAACCATAAGTATAACCCTTACGCTAACAATAATCCCAAAACTAACCCTAATCCTAACCCTCACCCTTACCCTAAGACTAACACTAACCCGAACCCTCACCCTAACCCTAACCCTCAACATAACCGTAAACCTAACACTAACCATCACACTAACCCTAACCCTAAACCTCACCCTAACCCTAACACTAATCCATACCATCATCCTAGCCCTAATCCTAAAACTAATCCTAACCCAAAACCTCACTCTAACCCTAACCCTAACACTAACTCTAACTCTCTCCCTAACCCTAATCCTAAAGCTAACATTCACCCTAACCCTCACCCTACCCTAACCATAATCCTCACCCTCACCCTAGCTCTCACCCTAACCCTAATCCTAACCCTAACCCTCAACCTCACACTCAACCTAAACCTACGCCTAACCCTAACCCTCACCCTAAACCTAACCTCCATCCTAATTCTCACCCTAACCCTAACCCTATCCCTAAACCTCACCCTAAACCTCACCCTCAACCTAACCCTAACCCAAACCCTAACCCTCAACCTAACCCTCACCCTAACCCTAACCCTAACCCTAACCCTCACCCTCACCCTAACCCTAACCCTAACCCTAACCCTAACCCTCACCTTCATTGTAACACTAACCCTAAACCTCACCCAAACCCTAACCCTCACCCTAACCCTCACCCTAACCCTAACCCTCAACATAACCGTAACCCTAACCCTAACACTAAACCTAACCCTAACCCTAAATCTCACCCTAACCCTAACCCTCAACATAACCGTAAACCTAACCCTAACACTAACCCTAATCCTAACCCTAAACCTCACCCTAAACCTAACACTAACCCATACCCTCAACCTAGCCCTAACGCTAAAACTAATCCTAACCCTAACCCTCACTCTAACCTTAACCCTAACAGTAACCCTAACTCTCACCCTAACCCTAATCCTAAAGCTAACTCTCACCCTAACCCTCACCCTACCCTAACCATAACCTCACCCTAGCTCTCACCCAAAACCTAATCCTAACCCTAACCCTCAACCTAAACCTACTCCTAACCCTAAACCTCACCCTAACCCTAACCTCCATCCTAACTCTCACCCTAACCCTAAACCTAAACCTAAATCTCACGGTAAACCTCACCCTCAACCTAACCCTAACCCAAACCCTAATCCTCAACCTAACCCTCACCCTAACCCTAAACCTAACCCTCACCTTAACCCTAACGCTCACCCTCACCCTAGCCCTCAACCTAACCCTAATCCTAACCCTAACCCTCATCCTAAACTTCACCCTAACCCTAAACCTAAACCTAACCCTCACCCTAAACCAAACCCTAACCCCAACCCTAACCCTCACCCTATCCCTCAAGAAAACCCGAACCCTCGCTCTCACCCTAACCTTCACGCTAACGCTCACTGTCACCCTAACACTCACCCTAAACCTAACCCACACCCACACCCCAATCCTCAGTCTCACCCTCACGCATACACTCACTCTAACGCTCGCCCAATCCCTAAACCTCACCCTAAGCCTAAACCTTACACTTACACTAACCCTCACCCTAATCCTCAACTTAAGCCTAAACATAAACCTAAGCCTAATCCTAACCCTAACACTCACCCTTACCCTCAACCTCAACCTAACCAAAACCCTAACCCTAATCCTAACCCTAACCCTCAGCCTCACACTAACCCTAACTCTAACCCTAAAACTAACCCTCACCCTAACCATAATGCTATGCCTAATGCTCACCCTAACCCTCACCCTAATACTTACTCTCCCGCTAACCCTCACCCTAAAGCTAACCCTAACCCTAACCCTAAAGATCTTTATAACCTTCACCCTAACACATACGATAACTCTAACCCTCATTCTCACCATAACCTTCACCCTAACCCTTACCCTCACCCCAAACCGAACCCTAAACCTCACACTAAAACTAACCCTCACTCTTACCTAAACCTTACCCTCACCCTCATCTTAAACCTAAACCTAACCCTAAACCTAAGCCTCACCATAACCCTCACACTTGGACTACGGCTAACACTAACCCTCCCTATCACCCTAACCCTTACCCTTAATCTTAAACTCACCCTAACCCTTACCCTAACCCTCACACTATACGTAATCCTCAACCTCACTAACCCTACCGCTCACCCTCACGCTCACCCTCACCCTAACACTTACACTCTCCCTAACCCTCACCTTAAGCCTTAGCTTTGCCCTAACCCTCACCCTAACCCTAACCCTATCACTAACCCTCACACTAACCGTCAGCATAAGCCTCACACTAACCCTCACCCATTTCCTAGCCCTCACCCTCAACCTCACCCTCAGTTTAACACTAAACCTAACCCTAATCCTAACTGTAACTCTCGGCCTCAACGTCACCCTAACCCTAACCCTAAACCTCAACCTAAACCTAACACCCACACTCATCCTCAGCCTAAAAGTATCCTAATCCTAATCCTAACCCTCACACTCACCCTCACACTAACCCAAACCCTAACCCTCACCCTAACCCTAATGCTAACCCTCAACCTCAGTCTCACTCTCAGCCTAACCCTCACCCTCACACTAACCCTCAGCCTCAGCCTAACTCTAACCAGAACCCTAATCCTAACCCTCACCATCAACCCTAACCCTCACCCTCACAATAACCCTCACCCTAACACTTACCCTCACCCTAACCCTCACCCTCACCCTCAGGGTTACCCTTAATCCTAACACTAACCCTCAAACTCACTTTCACCCTAAACCTAACCCTAAAACTAAGCCTCAACCTCACCCTAACCCTAACCCTAACACTCACACTAATCCTAACCCTAACCCTAAACCTAACCCTAAACCTAACCCTAAAGCTAACCCTCTCGCTCATCGAAATCCTAAACCTAACCCAAAACCTCACCCAAACCCTAAACCTAACCTTAACCGTAAACCTCACCCTATCCCTAACCCTAACCCTCACCCTCACCCTAGCCTTCACCCTAACCCTAATCCTAACCCTAACACTAACTCTCACCCTAACCCTAAACCTAACACTCACACTAAATCTAACCCTCACTCTCATCCTCACACTATGCCTAACCCTAAGCGTAAACCTAACACTAACCCTAACCCTAACACTCACCCTCATCCTCACCCTCACCCTCAGCCTAACCCTAACCCTAACCTTAACCTTAACCCTCACCATAACCCTGACACTAAGACTAAGTCTAACCCTAGCTATCACTATCCCCCCAACCCTCAACCTAACTCTTAATCTCACCATAAGTCTAACCCTAACTCTCACACTAAACCTAACCCTCACTCTAACCCTAACCATACCCCTCACCCTAACACTCACCCTAACCCTTAGCCTCACCCTAACCCTCACCCTAAGCCTTAGCCTTGACCTAACCCTCAGCGTAACCCTAAATCTATCACTAACCCTCACCCTAACCCTCACCCTAAACCTCACCATAACCATCACCCTAACCTTAACCCTAACCCTCATTCAAAGCCTAACACTCACCCTAACCATAACCCAAGCCCTCATCCTAACCCACAACCTAACCCTAAACCTAACCCTCATCCTAACCCTAACCCTAAACTTCACCCGCACCCTAACTCTCACCCTAACCCTAAACCTCTCCCTCACCCTCAGCCTAAAAGTATCCCTAAACCTAATCATAAACCTCACACTCATCCTCACCCTAATCTAACCCTAACCCTCACCCTAAACTTAATGCTCACCCTCACCCTCACACTAACCCTCACCCTCACCCTAACCCTAAACCTCACCCTCACCCTCACCCCTCATCCTCAGCCTAACACTCACTCTCACACTAACCCTCACCCTAACCCTTACCCTTACCCTAACTCTCACCTTCACCCTCAGCATATCACTAAACCTAACCCTCAACCTAAACCTCACCGTAAAACTAACCCTAATTCTAAGCCTCACCCTCCCTCTCCCCCTCCACATCCCCCTAACCCTAAACCTCACCCTAACCCTATTCCTAACCCTAACCCTCACCCTACCCCTAACCCTAACACTCACACTCTCCCTAATCCTAACCCTCACCCTAACACTCACCCTAACACTCATGATAACCCTAAACCTCACTCTCACCCTAAACCTCACCCTAATGCTAATCCTAACCCTAACCCTCACCCTAACCCTCATCCTAACCGTCATCCTAACCTTAACCCTAACCCTCACCCTAACCCTAACCCTTACCCTAAAACTCACCCTCACCCTCACCCTCCCCCTCAGCCTAAATGTAACCCTAACCCTAATCCTAACCCTCACACTCACCTCTCACCCTCAGCCTAAACCTCGCCCTAACCCTTACCCTCATCCTAATCCTCACACTCACCCTCAGCGTAACACTAACCCTAATCCTAACCCTAACCCTCAACCTCACCCTCACACTGAACCTAAACCTAAACATAATCCTCACCCTCGCTCTCACCCTAAACCTCACCCTAATCCTTACCCTCAACCTATCACTAATCCTAAACCTAACTCTCACACTAAAATTTACCCTCACCCTAACACTAAAACTACCGCTCAACCTACCCCTCACCCTAACACTAACTCTAACCCTAAACCTCACCCTCATCCTAGGCTTCAACCTAATCCTAATCCTAACACTCACCCTCACACTAACCTTAACCCTAACCTTAACCCTAACCCTAGCCTTCCCTCTAACTCTCAACCTAACCTAACCCTAACCCTCACCCTAACACTAACCATAAGCTTAACCCTCACCCTCACCCTAACCCTTAACATCACCATAACGTTAACCCTAACACTAACCCTAACCCTCACCCCTCACCCTGAGCCTAACCTTCACCCTCACACTAAACCTCACCCAAACCCTAAACCTCACCCTAACGCTCGCCCTCACACTCAGCATAACCCTAACCCTAACCCTCAAATTCACCCTCACCCTAAACCTAACCCTTACCCTAAGCCTCAACCTCACCTTCAAACTCACACTCACCCTCACCCTAACCCTCACCCTAACGCTATCCCTAACCCTAACCCTCACCCTAACCCTAACCCTAACACTCACACTCACTCTAACCCTAACCCTAACCTAACCCTCACCCTAAAACTCACCTCAACACTCATGACAACCTTAACCCTCACTATCACCCTAAACCTCACCCTAAAGCTTATCCTCACCCTAACCCTAACCATAACCCTAAACCTAACCCTCATCCTAACCTTAACCCTAACCCTCAATCTAACCCTAACCCTAACCCTAAACCTAACCCTCACCCTCACCCTCACCCTCAGCCTAACATTAACCCTCACCCTAATTCTAACCCTCACACTCACCCCTCAAACTCAGCCTAACCCTCACCCTCACACTAACCTTCACACTAACCCTTACCCTCACACTAGCCCTCCCCCGCCCCATCAGATTAACCATAACCCTAATCCTAACCCTAATCCTCAAACTCAACCTCACCCTAAACCTAACCCTAACCCAAAGCCTCACCCTCATTCTCACCCTAACCTTCACCTTAATCCTTACACTCAACCTAACCCAAACACTAACCCTAACACTCATACTAAAACTTACCCTTACCCTAACCCTACACCTCACCCTACCCCTCACGCTAACCCTAACCCTAACCCTAACCCTCACACTAGCCCTCACCCTAACCCTAATCCTAACACTCACCCTCACACTAACCTTAAACCTAACACTAATCCTAAACCTAACACTAAACCTAACCTTCCCCCAAACCCTCAACCTAACCATAACCCTAACCCTCACGCTAACAGTAACCCTAAACTTAAACCTCACCCTTACTCTAACCCTCACCCTAACTTTTCACCTCACCCTAACGTTAACCCTAACCCTAACTCTAACCTCAACCCAAACCTCCCCCTAACCGTCAAACTGTCCCTCACCTTAACCGTAACCCTAACACTTACCCTCACGGTAAACCTCACCCTAACGCTAACTCAAACCCTCACCCTAACCCTACCTGTAACCCTAACTCTAAACCTCACCAAAACCCTAACCCTAACCTCACCCTCAGCCTCACCCTCACCGTAAAGATAACCATAACACTAGCCCTAACAATAACCCTAAACCTAAACCTAATCCTAACCCTCACCCTCACCATAACCATAACCGTAACCCTAACCCTCACTGTAACCCTAACCCTAAACCTCACCCTTACCCTAACCCTAAACCTAAACCTCACCCTAACCCTAACCCTAACCCTAAATCTCACCCTAACCCTAACCCTAACACTAACACTCAACCTCAACCTCACCATAACTGTAACTCTAACCCTAATTCTAAAATTAACCCTAACCCTAACCCTAACTCTAAACCTAACCATAACCCTCACCCTCACCGTAACCCTAACCCTAACCATACACCACACCCTCACTGTAACCCTAACCCTAAACCTGACCCTCAGTCTCACCCTAACCACAAAGGTAAACATAACCCTAACCCTAACCCTAAAAATAACCCTAAACCTAATCCTAATCCTAACCGTCACACTCACCCTAACCTCAACCCTAACCCTAACCCTCACCTTCATTGTAACCCTCACCCTAAACCTAACCCTCACCCTAACCCTAACCTTCACCCTCACCCTCAACCTCAGCCTAACACTAAGACTAACCCTAACCCTAACCCTCAAACTCAACCTCAACCTACCCCTAAACCTATCCCTAACCCTAAAACTAACCATCACCCTAACCCTAAACCTAACACTAACCTTAACACTAACCCTAACCCTCAGCCTCACCCTCACCCTAGCCTTCAACCTAAACCTAATCCTAACCCTAAACCTCACCCTAACTCTAAACCTAACACTCACCGTTAATCTAACCCTCACCCTCACCCTCACCCTACGCCTAAGCCTAAGCCTAACCCTCAACCTAACCCTAACCCTCACACTCACCCTCATCCTCACCCTAAACCTCAGCCTAACCCTAACCCTAACACTAACCTTAACCCTCACCATAACCCTCACACTAAGACTAAGGCTAACCCTAACCCTCACTATCACACCAACCCTCACCCTATCTCTTACCCTCACCCTAACTCTAACCCTAACCCTAATATTAAACCTAACCCTCACCCTAACCCTAAACATACCCCTCACCATAACCCTCACCCTAACCCTTAGTCTCACCCTGAACCTCACCATAAGACTTAGCCTTGCCCTTACCCTCACCCTAACCCTAAATCTATCACTAACCCTCACCCTAACCCTCACCCTAACCCTCATGCTAACCCTCAACCTAACCATCACCCTAACCCTAACTCTAGCCCTCATCCTAAACCTCATCCTAACCCTAAACCTAACCCTCAACCTAAACCTAACCCTAAACCTCACCCGCACCCTAACCCTCACATTAACCCTAACCCTCACCCTAAACATCACCCTAACCCTAACCCTCACACTAACCTTAAGTCTAACCCTCACCCTAACCCTAGCCCTCACCCTCACCCTCAGCCTCAGCATAGCACTAAACCAAATCCTAATCCTAACATTAACCCTCACCCTCACCATCACCCTAACCCTAATCCTAACCCTCACCCTAACCGTAAACCTCACCCACACTCTCAGCGTAAAAGTATCCCTAACCCTAATCCTAACCCTCTCCTTAACCTAACCATAACCCTCACCCTAACCCTAATGCTAACCCTCACCCTCACACTCACCCTAACCCTCACCCTAACCCTAAACCTAACCCTAAACCTCACCCTCAACCTCACCCTCACCCTCAGCCTAACCCTCACTCTCACGCTAACCCTCACCCTAACCCTTACCCTCACCCTGACCCTTACCCTCAACCTAAGCATAACTCTAACCCTAACTCTCAACAGCACCCTCATCCTAAACCTAACCCTAATTCTAAGCCTCCCCCTCCCCCTCCCCCTCACCCTTACCCTAATCCTAACCCTCACCCTAACCCTATCCTTAACCATAACCCACACCCTAACCCTAACTCAAACCCTAACTCTCACACTCACCATAACCCTAATCCTAACCCTCACCCTAACACTCACCCTAACACTCATGTTAACCCTAAACTTCACTCTCACCCTAAACCACACCCTAAAGCTTATCCTCACCCTAACCCTCACCCTAACACTCATCCTAACCCTCATCCTAACCTTGACCCTAACCCTCACCATAACCCTAACCCTAAACCTAAACCTCACCCTCAACCTCATTCTCACCCTTAGCCTAACCCTAACCCTAACCCTAATCCTAACCCTCACACTCACCACTGAACCTCAGCCTAAACCTCACCCTAACCCTTTCACTCTCCCTATCCCTCACCCTAACCCTCAGCATAACCCTAACCCTAATCCTAACCCTAACCCTCAACCTCACCCTCACCCTTAACCTAACCCTAACCCTAAGCCTCAACCTCACACTCACCCTAATCCTCACCCTAACCCTTACCCTCAACCTAACCCTAAGCCTAACCCTAACCCTCACACTAAAACTTACCCTCACACTAACCCTAACCCTACCCCTCACCCTACCTCTCACACTAACCCTAACACTAACCTTCACACTCACCCTAGCCCTCACCCTAATCCTAATCCTAACACTTACACTCACACGAACGTTAACCCTAACCCTAACCCTAACCCTCACCCTAGACTTCCCTCTAACCCTCAACCTAACCTAACCCTAACCTTCACCGTCACACTAAACCTCACCCTAACCCTAACCCTCACCCTAACCCTCACCCTCACACTCAGCATAACCCTCACCCTAACCCTCAAACTCACCCTCAACCTGAAACTAACCCTAAACCTAAGCCTCACCCTCACCCTCACCCTTACCCTAACCCTAACCCTCACCCTAACCCTATACCTAACCCTAACACTCACACTCACCCTAAACCTAATCCTAACCCTAACACTCACCCTAACACTCATGATAACCTTAACCTTCACTCTCACCCTAATCCTCACCCTGATGCTTATCCTCACCCGAATCCTCACCCAAAATCTCAACTTAACGCTCATCCTAACCTTAACACTAACCTGCACCCTAACCCTAACCCTAAAACTAAACCTCCCCCTCCAGCTCCCCCTCCCCATCCCCCTCAGCCTAACGTTAACCCTCACACCAATTCTATCCATCACACTCACGCCTTACCCTCAGCCAAACCCTCACCCTCACACTAACCCTCACCCTAACCCTTATCCTCACCATAACCCTCCCCCTCTCCCTGAGCTTAACCCTAACCCGAATCCTAACCCTAAACATCAACCTCACCCTCACCCTAAACCTAACTCTAACCCTAAGCTTCACCCTCACTCTCACCCTAACACTCACCTTAAACCTTACCCTCAACCTAACCCTAACCCTAACCATAAACCTCACACTAAAACTTACCCTCACCCTAACCCTAACCCTATCCCTCACCCTACCCCTCACACTAACCCTAACCCTAACCCTAACCCTCACCCTCACACTAGCCCTCACCCTAACCCTAATCCTAACACTCGCCCTCACATTAACCTTAAACCTAACCCTCACCCTAACCCTAAACCTAACCTTAACCTTCCCCCAAACCCTCAACCTAACCCTAACCCAAACACTCACACTAACACTAACACTAAATTTAACCCTCAACCTTACCCTAACCCTCACCCTTTTAACCTCACCCTAACGTTAACCCTAACCCTAACCCTCAACCTCACCCTAAACCTCACCCTAACCCTAACCCTCAGCCTAACTCTAACCCCATCCTAAACCTCACCCTAACCCTAACCCTAACCCTCACACGCACCCTCACCGAAACAGTACCTCTAACCCTAACACTAAAAATAACCCTAATCCTAACCTTAAAACTAACACTAACCCTCACCCTCACCATAACCGTAACCCTAACCCAAACCCTCACCCTAACACTACCAACAAACCTAACCCTAAACTTCACCCAAACCCTAACCTCACCCTCTGCCTCACCCTCACCGTAAAGGTAACCCTAACACTAACCCTAACAATAACCCTAAAACTAACCCTAATCCTAACTCTCACCCTCACCCTCACCATAACCCTAGCCCTAACCCTAACACTCACTGTAACCCTAACCCTAAACCTCACCCTAACCCTAACCCTAAACCTAAACCTCACCCTAACCCTAACCTTAACCCTAAAACTCACCCTAACCCTAACCCTAACCGAAACACTCACCCTCAACCTCACCGTAACCGTAACTGTAACTCTAACTCAAACATTAAAAATAACCCTAACCCTAACCCTAAACCTAACCCTAACCCTCACCCTCACCGTAACACTAATCCTAACCATAACCCTCACCCTCACTGTAACCCTAACACTAAACCTAACCCTCTGTCTCACCCTCACCGTAAAGGTAACCATAAACCCTAACAGTAACAATAACCCTAAACCTAACCCTAATCCTAACCCTCACACTCACCCTAACCATAGCCCTAAACCTAACCCTCACCCTCACTGTAACAGTAACCCTAAACATCACCCTCACCCTAACCATAACCCTCTCCCTCACTCTCAACCTCAGCCTAACACTAAGCCTAACCCTAAACCTAAACCTAAACCTAACCCACAAACTCATCCTCTCCGTCGTGCTAATCCTAACCCTAACCCTAAACCTAACCTTCACTCTAAACCGAACCCTCACCCTAACTCTAACCCTAACCCTAACCCTAAACCTCTCCCTAACCCTTAGCCTAAAAATTACCTTCACCCTCACCCTCACCTTAACCCTAACCCTAACCCTAACAATAACCCTAACCTTAACCCTAACCCTCTCCCTCCCCATAAACCTAACCCTAACCCAAAACCTCACACTAATCCTAAACCTTACTGTAACCATAAACCTCACCCTAAACCTAACACTAAACCTCACCCTCACGCTAGCCTTCATCCTATCCCTAATCCTAAACCCAACCCTAACCGTAACCCTCATCTTAACCTTAAACCTAACACTCACCCTAAATTTAAACCTCACCCTCACCCTCACCGAACGCCTAATCATAAGCCTAACCCTAACCCTAACCCTAACACTTACCCTCATCTTCACCCTCAACCATAGCCTAACCCTAACCCGAACCCTAACCTTAAGCCTCACCATAACCCTCACACTAAGACTAAGGCTAACCCTAACCCTCACTATCACCCCAACCCTCACCCTAACTTTTACCCTCACCCTAACTTTAACCTTAACACTCACACAAAACCTAACCCTCACACTTACCCTAACCCTACCCCTCACCTAAACCTACCCCTCACCCTAACACTTAGGCTCACCCTAACACTTAGCCTCACCCTAACCCTCACATTAAGCCTAACCCTCACCCTAACCCTAACCCTAGCACTCATCCTAACACTCTTCCTAAAACTAAACCTAACCCTCATCTTAACCCGAACCCTAAACCTAACCCTCACCCTAAATATCACCCTAACCCTAACCCTCACCCTAAACTTAAGCCTAACCCTCACCCAAACCGTAGCCTTCACCCTCACCCTCACCCTCAGCTTAACACTAAACCTAACTCTAATCTAAACTGTCAACCTCACCCACACCCTCACCCTAACCCTAACCCTAATCCTCACCGTAACCCTAACCCTCATCCTCACCCTCAGCCTAACAGTATCCCTACCCCTAATCCTAACTCTCACATTAAACCTCACCCTAACCCTAACCCTAACACTCACGCTAACCCTAATACTAACCCTCACCCTCACCCTAACCCTCACCCTCACCCTAAACATCACACTAACCCTAAACCTCACCCTAACCTTAAGCCTAACCCACACCCTAAACTTAGCCCTCACCCTCACCCTCAGCTTATCACTAAACCTAACCATAATCCTAACCGTAACATTCATCCTCACATTAAACCTAACCCTAAAACTCACCCTAAACATAACCTTCAAATTCTCCCTCAGCCTAACAGTATACCTAACCCTAAACCTAACCCTCACACTCAACCTCACCCTACCATAACCCTAAGCTTCACCCTAACCCTAATGCTAACCATCTCCCTCACCCTCAACCTCACCCTAACCATCACCATCACCCTAACCCTAAACCTCACCTTCACACTCACCCTAAACCTCAGCCTAACCCTAACCCTCAATCTCACCCTCACTCTAAACCTAACCTAACCCAAGGCCTCACCCTCACCCTCACACTCACCCTAACCATAACCCTCACCCTAACCCTATCCCTAAACCTAACCCTCACCCTAACCCTAACCCTAACACTCACAATCACAAAAACCTTAAAACCCTAACCCTCACCCTAAAACTCATGATAATCCTAACCCTCACTCTCACCCTAAACCTCAACCTAATACTTATCCTGACCCTAACCCTCACCCTAAACCTAACCTTAACCCTAACTCTAACTCTAAACTTCACCCTCACCCTCACCCTAATCTTCAGCATAACCCTCTCCGTAACTCTAATCCTAAACCTCACCCTCACAATAACCCTCAACCTAACTCTTACCCTCACCCTAACCCTCACCCTCACCCTCAGCATAATCCTAACCCTAATCCTAACCCGAACCCTGAACCTAACCCTAACCCTAACCATCACCTTAACACTAACCTTAACCTTAACCCTCACCCTCAACCTAAACTTCACCCTGACTCTTATCTCACCCTAACGTTAACCCTAACCCTAAACCACAACGTCACCCTAAACCTCACCCTAACCCTAACCCTCACCCTAACTCTTACCTCACTCTAAACCTCACCCTAACCCTAACCCTAACCCTCACCCTCACCCTCACCCTAACCTTAAGTCTAACCCTAACCCTAACAATAACAATAACCCTAACCCTAACACTAATGCTAACCCTAACCATCACCCTCACCATAACCCTAACCATAACCCAAAATCTCACCCTAACCCTACCCCTAACCCTAACCCTAAACCTCACCCAAACCCTAAGCCTAACCTCACCTTCAGCCTCACCCTCACCGTAAAGGTAACCCTAAACCTAATCGTAAAAATAACCCTAAAGCTATCCCTAATCCTAACCCTGAAGCTCACCCTCAACATAAACCTAAACCTAACCCTAACCTTAACCCTAATCCTCAATGTAACCTTAACCCTAAACCTCAGCCTAACCCTAAACCTAACCCTAAACCTCATCCTAACCCTAACCCTAACCTAAACCTCACCCTTATCGTAATCCTTACCCTCACCCTCAACCACAACATAACCGTAACTCTAACCCTAACCCTAAACCTAAACCTCACCTGAACCCTCACCCTCAACCTAACCCTAACCCAAAACATAACCCTCAACCTCACCCTCACCCTAACCCTAAACCTAACCCTACCCCTCACAGTAACCCTATCCCTAACGCTACCCCTCACCCTAAGCCTCACCCTAACCCTTAGCCTCACCCTAACCCTCACCCTAAGCCTTAGCCTTGCTCCAACCTTCACACTAACCCTAACACTATTATTAACCCTCACCCTGAATCTCACCCTAACCCTCACCCTAACCATTACCCTAACCCTAAACCTAACCCTAACCCTCACATTAAGCCTAACCCTCACCCTAACCCTAAGCCTAGCCCTCATACTAACAGTCTTCCTAAACCTAAACCTAACCCTCATCCTAACCCGAACCCTAAGCCTCACCTGCACCCTATCCCTCACCCTAACCCTAACCCTCACCCTAAATATCACCCTAACCCTAACCCTCACCCTAACCTTAAGCCTAACCCTCACCCTAACCCTAGCCCTCACCCTCACCCTCACCCTCAGCTTAACACTAAACCTAACCCTAATCTAAACTGTAACCCTCACCCTCACCCTCACCCTAACCCTTACCCTCATCCTCACCCTCAGCCTAAGAGTATCCCTACCCCTAATCCTAACCCTCACACTAAACCTCACCCTAACCCTAACCCTAACACTCACGCTAACCCTAATACTAATCCTCACCCTCACCCTAACCCTCACCCTCACCCTAAACATCACCCTAAACCTAACCGTCACACTAACCTTAGACCTCACCCACACCCTCACCCTTAGCTTAGCACTAAACCTAACCCTAATCCTAACCCTAACCCTCACCCTCACAGTAAACCTAACCCTAACCCTAACCCTCACCCTAACCATAACCTTTACTTTCTCCCTCAACCTAACAATATTCCTAACCCTAATCCTAACCCTCACACTCACTGTCACCCTAACCTAATCCTAACCTTCACCCTATCCCTAATGCTAACCCTCACCCTCACCCTCCCCCACACCCTAACCCTAAACCTCACCTTCACCCTCACTCTAACCCTCAGCCTAACCCTATCCCTAAACCTAACCCTCACCCTCACCTTTACCCTCACCCTAACCCTCAGCCTAACCCTATCCCTAAACCTAACCCTCACCCTAACCCTAACCCTAACACTCACACTCACAATAACCTTAAAACCCTAACCCTCACCCTAAAACTCACCCTAACACTCATGATAACCCTAACCCTCTCTCTCACCCTAAACTTCAACCTAATGCTTATCCTCACACTAACCCTCACCTTAAACCTAACCCTAACCCTCATCCTATCCCTCATCTTAATTTTAAACCTAACCATCACCCTAACCCTAATTCTAAGTCTAAACCTCACCCTCACCCTCACCCTCAGCTTAACCCTAACCCTAACCCTAATCCTAACACTCACCCTCACCCCTCACCCTCAGCGTAAACCTCACCCTCACACTAACCCTTAACCTAACCCTTACCTTCACCCTAACCCTCACCCTCACCCTCAGCATAACCCTAACCTTAATCCTAAACCTAACCCACATTCTCAACCTCACACTAAACCTAACCCTAACCCTAAGCCTCACCATCACTCTCGCCCTAACCCTCGCCCTAACCCTTACCCTTAACCTAACCCAAACTCTAACCCTCACACTAAAACTTACCCTCACCCTAACCCTAACCCTACCCCTCACCCTACCCCTCACCCTAACCCTAACCATAAACCTAAACCTCACCCTTACCCTAGCCCTCACCCTAACACTAATCCTAAAACTCACCCTCACACTAATCTTAACCCTAACCCTAACCCTCATCCTAATTTTAATCCTAACCCTCAAACTAACCCTAACTCTAATTCTAAACCTGACCCTCACCTTCACCCTCACCATTGGCTTAACCCTAACCCTAACCCTAATCCTAACCCTCACCCTCAGACTAACCCTCACCCTCACACGAACCCTCACCCTAAACCTTACCCTCAACCTAACCCTCACACTCACCCTCAGCATAAACCTAACCCTAATCCTATCCCTAACCCTCAACCTAAACCTAACCCTAATCCTCACCCTAACACTAACCCTAACCTTAACACTCACCCTTCACCTAACCATCACCCTAACTCTTAACCTCACTCTAATGTGAACCTAACCCTACCCCTCAAGCTCACCCTAAACTTCACCCTAACCCTAACCCCCACCCTAACTCTTACCTCACTCTAAATCTCACTCTAACCCTAACCCTCACCCTCACCCTCACCGTAACCGTAAGTCTAAACCTAACCTTAACAATAACCCTAAAACTAACACTAACACTAACCCTAACCCTAACAGTCACCCTCACAGTAACATTAACCCTAACCCAAACCCTCACCCTAACCCTCCACCTAACACTAACCCTAAAGCTCACCCAAACCCTAAGCCTAACCTCACCTTCAGCCTCACCCTCACCATAAAGGTAAACCTAAACCTAACCCTAACAATAACCCTAAAGCTAACCCTAATCCTAACCCTCATGCTTAACCTCAACATAACCCTAACCCTAACCCTAACCCTCACTGTAATCCTAACTCTAAACCTCACCCTCACCCTAACCCTAACCCTAAACCTCACCCTAACCCTAACCCTAAACCTCACCCTCAACCTCACCGTAACCGTAACTCTAACCCTCGCCCTAACCCTAAATCTCACCTTTACCCTCACCCTCACCCTAACCGTAACCCAAACCCTAACCCTCATCCTAACCCTCAACCTAACCCTAACCCTCACAGTAATGCTAACCCTCACCCTAACCCTAACCCTATACCTCACCCTAAGCCTCATCCTAACCCTAACCATAACCCTAACCATATCCCTAACCCTAAACCTTGCCCTAACCCTAACACTAACCCTAAAGCTCACCCAAACCCTAAGCCTAACCTCACCTTCAGCCTCACCCTCACTGTAACCATAACACTCAAAATAACCATAACCCTTAACCTAATCTTAACCCTCACCCTCACCCTCATCCTAACCCTAACCCTAAGCCTCACGGTAACCGTAAACCTTACACTAACCCTAACCCTCACCCTAACCCTAACCTTATACTTAACCCTAAACCTCACCATAACCCTAATGCTACCACTAACCCTCAACCGCACCCTAGCCCTCACCCTAACGCTAATCCTAACCCTAACCCTCATCCTAAACCTAACCCTCACCCTAACGCTAACCCTCACCCTCAGCCTAACCCTAAGCCTAAGCATAACCCTAACCATAACCCTCACACTCACACTCACCCTAACCCTAACCCTCACCCTGACCGTAACCCTAACCCTAACCCAAACCCTCACCCTAACACTAACCCTAAACCTAAACCTAAACCTCACCCAAACCCTAAACCTAACCTCACCCTCAGCCTCACCCTCACCGTAAAAGTAACCCTATCCCTAACCCTAACAATAACGCTAAACCTAAACCTAATCCTAACCCTCACCCTCACCCTCACCCTAACCCTCACACTCACCATAAACCTAACCCAAACCCTAACCCAAAACCTCACTCTAAACCTAACCCTTAACCTCACCATCAGCCTCACCCTCACCATAAAGGTAAGCCCAACCCTAACAATAAAAATGACCCTAAACCTAACCCTAAACCTAACCCTCACCCTCACGCTAGCCCTCACCCTAACACTAATTCTAAAACTCACCCTCTCACTAATCTTAACCCTAACCCTAACCCTCATCCTAATTTTAACCTTAACCCTCACATTAACCCTAACTGTAATTCTAAACCTGACCCTCACCCCCAGCCTAACCCTCACCCTAACACTAACCCTCACCCTAACCCTTACCATTACCCTAACACTCATCCTCACCCTCAGAATAAACCTAACCCTAATCCTAACCCTAAACCTCAACCTAACCCTTACCCTAACCCTCACCCTAACACTAACCCTAACCTTAACCCTCACCCTCATCATAACCCTCACCCTAACTCTTAACCTCACCCTAACCCTAACCCTCACCCTAACTCTTACCTCACTCTAAACCTCAGTCTAACCCTAAACCTAACCCTCACCCTCACCATAACCATAAGTCTAACCGTAACCTTTACAATAAACCTAACCCTAACCCTAAAACTAACACTAACCCTAACTGTCACACTCACAGTAACATTAACCCTAACCCAAAACCTCAACCTAACCCTACCCCTAACCCTAACCCTAAAGCTCACCCAAACCCTAAGCCTAACCCCACCTTCAGCCTCACCCTCACCGTAAAGTTAACCCAAACCCTAACCCTAACAATAACCCTAAAGCTAACCCTAATTCTAACCCTCATGCTCACTCTCAACATAACCCTAACCCTAACCCTAACCCTCACTGTAACCCTAACCGTAAACCTCACCCTAACCCTAACCCTAACCCTAAACCTCACCCTAACTCTAACCCTAAACCTCACCCTCAACCTCACCGTAACCGTAACTCTAACCCTCACCCTAACCCTAAACCTCACCTTAACCCTCACCCTCACCCTAACCGTAACCCAAACCCTAACCCTCACCTTCACCCTAACCCTAACCCTAACCCTCAACGTCACTGTAACCCTAACCCTAAACCTCACCCTCATCCTAACCATAACCCTCACCCTCAGCCTCAACTTCAGCCTAATACTAAGCCTAACCCTAATCCTCAAACTCACACTGAACCAAGCCCTAATCCTAACCCTAACCCTAACCCTAATCCTCACCCTAACCCTCACCCTAACCATAACCCTAACACTAACCCTAATGCCAACCCTCATCCTAACCCTCACCCTAACCCTATATCTAACCCTAAACCTCACCCACACTCTAACCCTAACCCTAAACATCTCCCTAAACTTATCCTAACAATCACCCTCACCCTCACCCTCACCGTAACCCTAACTCTAACCCTAACAATAACCCTAACCCTAACCTTAACCCTAAACCAAACCCTCTTCCTTACCGTAACCCTAACACTAACCCTAACCCAAACCCTCACCCTTACCCTAACCTTAACCGTAACCCTAACCTTCACCCTCACCCTAGCCCTCACCCTAACCCTAATCCTAACCCTAACCTTCATCCTAACCCTCACCCTAACACTAACCTCCATCCTAACTCTCAACCTAACCCTAACCCTAACCCTAAACCTAACCTTAAACCTCAACCTCAAACTAACCCTAACGCAAACCCTAACCCTCAACCTAACCGTCACCCTAAACCTAACCCTCACTCTCAACCTCACTCAAACCCTCAATCCTACCCTACACTCACGCTCATCCTTACCCTCACCCTCAGCCTAACCCTAACCATAATTTAACCATAACCCTCATGCTCACCCTCATACTAAACCTGCCCTTAACCCTCATCTTCTCCCCAACGCTAACATCCACCCTAAACCTAACTCCCACCCTCAACCTAACCCTAAGCCTATCCCTAAACCTCACCCTAAACCTAACCCTAACCCTCATCCTCACCTAGCCCTCACCCTATCTCTCATCCCAACCTTAACCCTCATCCTAAACCTCACCATAACCCTAACCCTAACCCTCAACCTAACCTTAACTCTAACGCTAACCATCACCCACACACTAAACGTAACCCTGAGTCTAACCCTAACCCTCAACCTAACCCTAACCCTCATCCTCACCTCACACTCACCGTAACCCTATCCCTAAACCTCAACCTCCCCCTCCCCCTAACCCTAACCCAAACCCTTTACCGAACCCGAATCCACACCCTCATCCTCACCATCGCCCTCAGTCTAAACCTAACCCTAATTTAACCCTAACCCTCAACCTCAACCTAACCCTGCCTCTAACCCTTACTCTCACACCATCCCTATCCTCCACCCTAAACCTAACCCTCATCCTAACCCTTACCCTAACCCTCACTCTAAACCTAACCCTCACCCTAAACTTAACCCTACCCCTCACCCTGCCCCTCACCCAAACCTAACCCTAACCCTCACTATAACCCTCACCCTAACTCTAACCCTAACTCTAAAACCCACCCTCACCCTAAACCTCACAAAAACCCTTACTCTCCCCCTAACCCTCACGCTAAACCTAACCCTAACCCTAATGCTCACCCTAACCCTCACACTCACAATAACCCTCACCCTAAGCCTAACCCTCAAACTCACCCTAACCCTCACCCTCAACCTCAGCCTAATCCTAAAACTAATCCTACCCCTCACCCGCACCCTCACCTAAGCTCACGCTAAACATAACTCTAACCCTAACCCTCACCCTCACCTTAACCCTCACCATAACTCTAACCCTAAACCTCACCCTCTGCCTAAAACTAAACTAACCTTAACCCTAATCCTAAACCTAACCCTCACCCACAACCTCACCCTAATCCTAAACCTAACCCTAACCCTCACCCTCACCATCACACTATCCGTAACCCTTAAGCTAACCCTAACCCTCAACCTAACCCTAACCCTAAACCTAATCCTCACCCTCACCCTAAACCAAAGCCTAAAACCAAGCCTAAACCTCAACCAATCCATCACCCGAACCCTCACGATAACCCTAAGCCTCACTCTCACCCTAACCCTCACCCTAACCCTTACCCTCTCCCTCACCATAACCCTAAACCTCACCAGAACAAAACCCTAACTCTCACCGTCACCCTAAACCAAACCCTAACACTCACCCTCAACCTAACCCTCACCCTAAACCTCACCCTCACCCAAACACTAACCCTCAGGCTCACCCTCACCCACACCCTCACCCTAACCCTCACCCTCAACCTCACCCTCAGCCTAACCCTAAACCTAACCCTAATCATAACCCTAAACCTCATCCTCACCCTCACCCTCAACCTAACCTGAAACATAACCCTAATCCTAACCCTCACCCTCTACCTAACTCTAACCCTAACCCTAACCCTCACTCTAACCCTCACCCTAACCCTAATGCTAAGACTAACCCTCACCCTAACTCTCACCCTAACCCTTAACTTCAACCTAACCCTAACCCTTACCCTCACCCTGAACCTCACCCTAACCCTAATCCACAACATAATCCTTACCCTCCCGCTAACCCTCACCCTAACCCTAACACTCACCCTAACCCTCACCCTAACACTCACGATAAAACCAACCCTCATTCTTACACTACCCTTCACCCTAAACCTTACACTCACCCTTACCCTAACCCTAACCCTAACCCTCATCCTAACCCTAAACTAACCCTCAACCTCATCCTAAACCTAAAACTAACCCTAACCCTAACCCTCACCATAACCCTCACATTAAGACTAAGGCTAACCCTAAACTTCACTATCACCCTAACCCTCACCCTAAATATTACCCTCACCCTAAAACTAAGCCTAACCCTAACCCTCACACTAAATCTAAACCTCACCCTAACCCTAAACCTACCGCTCAACCTAACCCTCACCCTAAGCCTTAGCCTTGCCCTCACTCTCACCCTAACCCTAACCCTATCGCTAATCCTCACCCTAACCCTCACGGTAACCCTCACCCTAACCATCACCCTAACACTTAACCTAACCCTAACCCTCACACTAAGCCTAACCCTCACCCTAACCCTAACCCTAGCCCTCATCCTAAACCTCATCCTAACCCTAACCCTAACCCTTACCCTAACCCTAATGCTAACCCTCACAATCACCCTCATCCTCACCCTCAGCCTAACCCTAACAGTAACCCTAATGCTAACCCTCACCCTCACCCTTCACCCTTAGATTAACCCTCACCCTCAACCTAACCATAACCATAACCCTCACCAAACCCTCACCCTAACACTCACGATAACCCAAACACTCACTCTCACCCTAACACTTACCCTAACATTTACCCTCACCGGAAACCTAACCCTAAACCTAACCCTAACCCTCACACTAACCCTAAACCTCACCCTAACACTCACCCTCACCCTAACACTCACCCTCACCCTAAACCTAACCCTAACCCAAACCCGCACCCTTACATTCAAACTCACCCTAAGGATATCCCTAACCCTCACTCTCACACTAAACCTCACCCTTAGCCTTAAACTCACCCCAACCCTCACCCTAACCCTAAACCTCAAACTAAACCTAACCCTCATGCTAACCCTAACCCTACCCCTCACCCTAACCCTAACCCTAAACCTAACCCTAAACTTCAACCTAACACTAAACCTAAAATTCACCCTAAATCTAACCCTCACCCTACCCTCACCCTCAGCCTAAACATAAGCCTAATACTAACCCTAACCATAACCCTCACACTCACCCTCAACCTAACCCTAATCCTAACCCTGACCCTCTTCCTAACCCTCACCCTAACCCTAATACTAAACCTAACCCCAACCCCAACCCTAACCCTAACCCTCACTCTCACCCTCACCCTCCGCCTAACCCTAAGCCTAAGCCTAAACCTAACCCTAACCCTCACACACACCCTCATTCTCACCCTCACCCTCAGCCTAATCCTAAACCTAATCCTACCGCTAACCCTCAACCTCACCCTCAACCTAAACCTATGCCTAACCCTAACACTCAACATAAACCTAAACTCCACCCTAACCCTAACCCTAACACTAACCCTAACCATCACCCTAACCCTACCGCTGCCCCTCACCCTAACCCTCATCCTAAAGCTAACCCTAACCCTAACCTTAACCCTAACCCTAACCCTAAACCTCATCCTAACCCTAACCCTAAACCTCACACTCACTCTCATCCACATTGTAAAGGTAAACTTAAACCTAATCCTAACCATAACAATAACCCTAAACCTAGTCCTCATCCTATCCCTCTACCTAACCGTAACCCTAAAGAGAACAAAAACCCTCACCCTAACGCTAACCCGAAATCTCACCCTAACCCTAACCCTAACCCTCACCCTTAACCTAGCTGTCACCTAAAACTAATTCTAACCCTAACCCTCACTCTGAACCTAACACTAAACCTAATCCTAACTCTCACCATAACCCTAATCCTAACCCTAACCCTCACCCTAACACTCACTGTAAACCTAACCCTAATCCTCACCTTCACCCTAGCCCTCACCCTAACCCTAATCATAATCCTAACCCTCACCCTCACCCTCAACTTAACCCTACCCCCAACCCTAGCCCTCACCCTAACCCTCACACTAACCCTAAACCTCACCTTAAACCTCACCCTCAACGTAACCCTAACCCAAACCCTAATCCTCAACCTAACCCTCACCCTAACCCTAACCCTAACACTAACACTAACACTCAAACTAAACCTAAACCTCACCCTAGCCCTAACCCTACCCCTCACGCTAAGCCTCATCCTAACCCTAACCATAACCTAACCCTAACCCTGAACCTCACCCTAACCCTAAACCTAAAAATCACCCTCACCCTCACCCTAAACCTTAGCCTTACCCTAACCCTCACCCTAAGCTTTAGCTTTGCCCTAACCCTCACCCTAACCCTAACCCTATCACTAACCCTCACCCTATCCCTCAGGGTAACCCTCACCCTAACCATCACCCTAAACCTTAACCTAACCCTAACCCTCACACTAAGCCTAACCCTCACCCTAACCTTAGCCCCCATCCTAAACCTCATCCTAACCCTAAACTTAACCCTCACCCTAACACTAACCCTAAACCTCACCCGCACCCTAACCCTCACCCTAACCCTAAACCTCACCCTAAACATCACCCTAACCCTAACCTTCACAATAACCTTAAGCCTAACCCTCACCCTAACCCTAGCCCTCCATCTCAACCTTACCCTCATCCTAACCTTAACCATAATTTAACCGTAACCCTCACCCTCACCCTCAACCTAACCCAACCTAACCTAACCCTTACCCTCACCCCAAACCTAACCTCCACCCTAAACTTCATGCTCACCCTAAGCCTAACCCTAAATCTCACCCTGACCCTAACCCTAACCCTCACCATCACCTAACCCTCGCCCTAACCCTAACCCTAATCCTCACCCTAAACCTGACCCTCAGATTAACCCTAAGACTAACCCTAACCCTCAAACTCACCCTCACCCTAACCCTAATCTTAACCCTAAGCCTAAACTTAAACCTAAACCTCATCATAAACCTCACCCTAACCCTAATCCTAACACTAACCCTAAACCTATCCCTCACCCTAACCTTAACTCTAACCCTAACCCTCACCCTCACCCTTACCCTATCCCAAAACCTAAACCTCAACCAAACCCTAACCCTAACACTAGCCCTTACCCTGACCTCACACTCACCGAAACCCTAACCCTATACCCTAAATTTCACCCTCAACCTCACCCTAATTCTAACCCAAACCCTCAACGGAAACCTCATGCTCACCCTCATCCTCACCATCACCCTCAACCAAAACCTACCCCTAACCCTTAATCTTACCCCAACCCTAAACTCCACCCTAAACCTAATCCTCACCCTAACCCTAACCCTAACGCTAACCCTAACCCTCACAATAACCCTAACCCTCACACTAAACCTAAACCTAACACTCACACTACCTCTCATACTAACCCGAAACCTAACACTAAACTTAACCCTAACCCTAACCCTAAACCACACCCAAAATATAACCCTAATCCTAACCCTCACCCTCACCCTAACACTAACATTAACCATAACACTAAACCTAAGCTTAACCCTAAACCTAATTCTAACCCTCACCCTAACCATAACCATAACCTTAACCCTCCCCTGAATCCTAACCCTAACCCTCACCCTCACCCTAACCCTAAACCTAAACCTAACCCAAACCCTCACACTAATCCTCACCGTAACCCTAACCCTAAACTTCACCCTAATCCTCACCCTATCCCTAACCCTAACCCTAACACTCACCCTAATACTTACCATAAACCTAACCCTCACCCTCAGCCTAAACAATACCCTAACCCTAACCTTCACCCTAAGCCTAACCCTAACACTCACCCTAAACCTCACCCTCACCCTCACCCTCACACTAAGCCTAACCATAACCCTCACCCTAATCCTTAACCTAACCCTCTCCATCAACTTCACCCTAAACCTATCCCTACCACTAAAACTAACCCTCACCCTCACCCTCACCCTAACACGAACCCTAAACCTAACCCTAAACCTCACCTTAAACCTAACCCTCAACCACAACCTAATTCTAACCCTCACCCTAACCCTAACAATCACAATAACCCTAAACCTCACTCTAAACATAAACCTACCTCTCAACCTAACACTCATCCTAACCCTAACCCTAAACCTAATCCTCACCCTAACCTTAACCCTAACCCTCACCCTCACCATAACCATCACCGTCACCCTAACACTCACCCTAAGCCTAACCCTCAACCACACCTTAACCCTCAACCTCACGCGAACCCTCACCCTCACCATAAAACTCACCCTCAACCTAAACATCACCCGAACCCTAACCCTCAACTTAACCCTAACCCTAACCCTCACACTAAACCTAATCCTCAACCTGACCCTCACCCTCACCCTAATCCTCACATTAACCCTCATCCATACCTAACCGAAACCCTCACCCTCACCCTCACAATAACCCTCACCCTCACCCTAGCCCTCACCCTAACCCTAACCCTTACCCTCACCCTCACACTCACACTCATCCTAACCCTAATCCTAACTCTACTCCTAACCCTCACCCTCACCCTCACCCTCAGCCCAACCCTCACCCTCACCCTAACCCTCTCCCTAAAACTTACCCTCACCCTAAACCTAACCCTAAACCTCACCCTCAACCTAAACCTAACGCTAACCCTAACCATAAAGCTAACCCTCACCCTCACCCTAAACCTAACTCTAACCCTAACCCTCACCGTCACCCTCACCCTCACCCTAACCGTAACCCTCACCCTCAGCCTAAACCAAACCCTAAACCCAACCCTAAACCTGACCCTAAACCTCACCCTAACCCTAATGGTAAGCTTAACCCTCAACCTAACACTAACCGAAACCCACACCCCCAAAATAAACCGAACCCTAACCCTAACACTAACCCTCATCATAACCCTCACAATAAGACTAAGGCTAACCCTAACCCTCATTATCACATGGACCCTCACCCTCAACCTAACCCTCACCTCACCCAAAACATCACCATAAAACTAACCCTCACCCTAGCCCTAATCCTAACCCTCACCCAAAAATTAACTCTCAGCCTTACCCTCACCCTCACCCTAACCTCACCGTAACCCTAAACCTAACCCTAGCCCTTACCCTAACCCTAACCCTTACCCTAACACTCACGCTAACCCTAACCCTCACTCTCACCCTAACCCTCACCCTATACCTTACTCTCAGCCTAACGCTCACACTAAACCTAAATCTCACCCTAACCTTAACGCTAACCATGACCCTAACACTACGCCTAAACCTCACCCTAACCCTAACCCTCACCCACACCCTAGCCCTCAAACCAACGCTAATCCTAACCCTAACCCTCATCCTTAACCTCACCCTCACCCTAAATCACACACTCACCCTCACCCTAACACTAACCCTAACCCACACCCTAACCCTAAACCTCACCCTAACCCTAACCCTAACCCTCACCCTAAACCCTCACCTTCCCCCTAACCCTAATTGTAACCCTAAACCTCACCCTAACTGTAAGCCTAAGACTAATGCTAACTCTAACCCTCACCCTCACAGTCACCCTAACCCTAAACTTATCCCTAAACTTCACCCTGTCCCTATCCTTCACCCTAAACCTAACCCAAACCGTCATCTTCATCCTAACCCTAACACTAACCCTGATCCTAAACCTAACACTCACCCTAAACCTCACCCTAATGATTACCCTCAACTTAACCCTAACCCTAACCCTAACCCTAATCCTCACACTAATCCTCATCCAAACCCTCACCCTAAACTTCACCCTAATCCTCACCCTATCCCTAACCCTAACCCTAACACTCACCCTAATACTAACCGTAAATCTAACCCTCACCCTCAGCCTAAACATCACCGTCAGCCTAACACTCACCCTCACCAGAAACACCACCCTCACCCTAACAATAACCCTAACCCACACCAAAACCCTAAACCTCACCCTAACCCTAACCTTAACCCTAACCTTAAACCCTCACCTTCCCCCTTACCCTAATTGTAACCCTAAACCTCACCCTAACCGTAAGCCTAAGACTAATGCTAACTCTAACCCTCACCCTCACCGTCACCAAAACCCTAAACTTATCCCTAAAGCTCACCCTATCCCTATCCTTCACCCTAAACCTAACCCAAACCCTCATCCTCACCCTAACCCTAACACTAACCCTGATACTAAACCTAACACTCACCCTAAACCTCACCCTAATGATTACCCTCAACCTAACCCTAACCCTAACCTTAATCCTCACACTAATCATCAGCCAAACCCTAACCCTAAACTTCACCCTAATCCTCACCCAATCCCTAACCCTAACCCTAACACTCACCCTAATACTAAACATAAACCTAACCCTCACCCTCAGCCTAAACATCACCGTCAGCCTAACAGTCACCCTCACCCGAAATACCACCCTCACCCTAATACTAACTCTAACCCACACCCTAACCGTAAACCTCACCCTAACCCTAACCTTAACCCTCAACCTAAACCCTCACCTTCCCCCTTACCCTAATTGTAACCCTAAACCTCACCCTAACCCTAAGCTTAAAACTAATGCTAACTCTAACCCTCACCCTCACCATCACACTAACCCTAAACTTATCCCTAAACCTCACCCTATCCCTAACATTCACCCTAACCCTAACCCAAACCCTCATCCTCACCCTAACCCTAACTCTAACCCAGATCCTAAATCTAACCCTCACCCTAAACCTCACCCTAATGATTACCCTCAACCGAACCCTAACCCTAACCCTAATCCTCACACTAATCCTCACCCTAACCCTAACCTTATACTTCACCCTAATCCTCACCCTATCCCTAACCCTAACCCTAACACTCACCCTAATACTAACCATAAACCTAACCCTCACCCTCAGCCTAAACATCACCGTCAGCCTAACACTCACCCTCACCCTAAACATCACCATAACCCTAAACTTCACCCTAACCCTAAACCTAACACTCACCCTAAACCTCACCCTCACCCTCACCCTCACCCTAAGCCTAACCCTAACCCTACCCCTAATCCTTAACCTAACACTCTCCATCACCTTCTCCCTAAACCTATCCCTACCCCTACCCTTAAACCTCACCCTCACCCTCACCCTAACACGCACGCTAAATCTAACCCTAAACCTCACCTTAAACCTAACCCTCAAACACAACCTAATCCTAAACCCTCACCCTAACCCTAACAATCACAATAACCCTAACCCTCACTCTAACCATAAACCTACCCCTCAACCTAACACTCATCCTAACCCTAACATTAAACGTAATCCTCAACCTCAACCTAACCCTAACCCTCACACACACCTTAACCCTCAAGCTCACGGGAACACTCACCATCACCCTAACACTCACCCTCAACTTAAACATCACCCGAAACCTAACCCTCACCTTAACCCTAACCCTAACCCTCACCCTAAACCTAACCCTCACCCTGAACCTCATCCTCAACCTAATCCTCACATTAACACTCACCCCGACCTAACCAAAACCTTCACCCTTACACAAAGGTAACCCTCACCCTCACCCTAAACCTAACCCTAATCCTAACCCTAACCCTCACCTTCCCCCTCATCCTAAACCTAACCCTAACCCTAACCCTCACACTCACCCTCACCCTAACCGTAACCCTCACCCTCACCCAAAACTAAACACTCACCCCAACCCTAACCCTCACCCTAACCATCACCCTAAACCGCACGATAACCATAACCCTCACTCTCACACTCACCCTCACCCTAAACGTAACCCTCACCCTCACCTTAAACCAAACCCTAACCCCAACCCTAACCCTCACCCTAAACCTCACCCTAACCCTAATGCTAAGCTTAACACTCAACCTAACGCTAACCCTAACCCACACCCTCATCCTAAAACGAACCTTAACCCTAACACTAACCCTAACCATAACCCTCACAATAAGACTTAGGCTAAACCTAACCCTCACTGTCTCCCTCACCCTCACCCTAACCCTCACCCTCACCCTCACCCTAACCCTCACCCTCACCCAAAACATCACCCTAAAACTAACCCTCACCCTAACCCTCACCCTCACACAAACCTTAACTCTCACCCTAACCCTCACCCTCACCCTAACCTCACCCTAGCCCTAAACAATACCCGAGCTATTACTCTAACCCTAACCCTCACCCTAACACTCACGCTAACCCTAAACCTCAATCTCAGCCTAACCCTCACCCTAACACTTACCCTCACCCTAACCCTTACCCCCAGCCTAACGCTCACGCTAAAACTAAATCTCACCCTAACCTTAACGCTAACCATGACCCTAACCCTACCCAGAAACCTCACCCTAACCAAAACACTCACGCGCACCCTAGCCCTCAAATCAACGCTAATCCTAACCCTAACCCTCATCCTTACCCTCACCCTCACCCTAAATCACACACTCACCCTCACCCTAACACTATCCCTAACCCACAGCCTAATCCTAAACCTCACCCTAACCCTAACCCTAACCCTCAACCTAAACCCTCACCTTCCCTCTAACCCTAATTCTAAACCTAAACCTCACCCTAACCCTAAGCCTAAGACTAATGCTAACTATAACACTCACCCTCACAGTCACACTAACCCTAAAAACTATCCCTAAACCTCACCCTATCCCTAAACTTCAACCTAAACCTAACCCAAACCCTCATCCTCACCCTAATCCTAACAATAATCCTGACCCGAACCCTAACCCTCAACCTAACCTCACCCTCACCCTAACCCTAACCCTAGCCCTTACCCTAACCCTAAACCACACATTCACCCTCACACACACTCTAACCCTAATCTTAAACCTAGCCCTCACCCTAACCCTAACCCTAACTCTCACCCTCACCCTCACCCTCATCCTAAACCTAAGCCTAACTCTAATCCTAACCCTCATCCTCACCCTCACCCTCAGCCTAACCCTCACCCTCACCCTAACCCTCTCCGTAAACCTTACCCTCACCCTAAACTTAACCCTAATCCTCACCCTCAACTTAAACCTAACCCTAACCCTAACCCTAAACCTAAACCTCACCCTCACCCTCACCCTAAACCTAACCCTAACCCTAACCCTCACCCTCACCCTAACCGTAACCCTCACCCTCACCCTAAACCAAACCCTAAACCCAACCCTAACCATCACCCTAAACCTCACGATAAACGCAACCCTCACTCTCACCCTAACCCTCACCCTAACCCTTCCCATAACCCTAACCCTAAACCTCACCTAGACCCAAACCTTAATGCTCAACATCATCATAAACCTAACCCTAATGCTCACCATAAACCTTACCATCACCCAAACCCTAACCCTCAGTCTCACCCTCACCCATACCCTCACACTAACCCTCACCCTCAGCCTAAACATCACCCTAAGCCTAACCCTCCCCCTTATCCTAACCCTCACCCTCACCCTCACCCTCAGCCTAACCGTAAACCTAACGCTATTCCTAACCCTAACCCTCAACCCCACCCACACCCTCAACCTAACTGTAAACCTATCCCTAATCCTAACCCTCAACCTCACCCTCACCCTAAACCTAACTCTAACCCTAACCCTAACCCTCACCCTAACCCTCACCCTAACCCTAATGCTAAGCTTAACCCTCAACCTAACACTAACCCTAACCCCCACCCTCATCCTAAAATGAACCCTAACCCTAACCATAACCATAACCATAACCCTTACAATAAGACTAAGTCTAACCCTAACCCTCACTATCACACTCACCCTCACCCTAACCCGAACCCTCACCCTCACCCTAACCCTCACTCTCACCCAAAACATCACTCTAAAATTAACCCTCACCCAAACCTTAACTCTCACCCAAACCCTCACCCTCACCCTAACCTCACCCTAACCCTAAACCTAAACCTAGCCCTTACCCTAACCCTAAACCTCACCCTAACACGCTAACCCTAACCCCCACTCTCACCCTAACCGTCACCCTAACACTTACCCTCACCCTAAACCTTACCCTCAGCCTAACGCTCACACTAAACCAAAATCTCACCCTAACCTTAGTGCTAAACATGACCCTAAACCTACCACCAAACCTCACCCTAACCCTAACCCTCACCCACACAATAGCCCTCAAACCAACCCTAATCCTAATCCTAACCCTCATCCTTACCCTCACTCTCACCCTACATCACACACTCACCCTCACCCTAACACTAACCCTAACCCACACCCTAACCCTAAACCTCACCCTAACCCTAACCCTGACCCTCACCCTAAACCCTCACCTTCCCCCTAACCCTAATTCTAACCCTAAAACTCAACCTAACCCTAAGCCTAAGACTAATGCTAAATCTAACCCTCACCATCACCATCACCCTAATCCTAAACCTATCCCTAAACCTCACCCTATCCCTAACCTTCACCCTAACCCTAACCCAAACCTCATCCTCACACTAACAATAACACTAACCCTAACCCTAACCCTAATCCACAACCTAACGTCACCCTAAACCTTACCCTAATCCTAGCCCTTACCCTAACCCTAACCCTCACATTCACCCTCACACTCACCCTAACCCTCATCCAAACACAAGCCCTCACCCTAACTCTAAACCTAAACCTCACCCTCACACACACACTCAAACTCAGCCTAACCCAAACCCTAACCCTAATCCTAACCCTAAACGTCACCCTCACCCACACACTCACCCTAACCCTCACACTCACCCTAGGCCTCACACTAACCCTAACCCTAAGCCAAACCCTAAACCTCAACATCACCCTCACCCTCACCCACAACCTCAGGCTAACCCTAACCTAAACCTAATCCTAACCCTAACCCTCACCCTAACACTCACGCTAACACTAACCCTCACTCTCACCCTAACCCTCACCCTAACCCTTACCCTCACACTAAACCTTACCCTCAGCCTAATGCTCAAACTAAACTTAACCCTCATCTTAACCCTAACGCTAACCATGACCCTAACCCTAAACCTAACCCTAAACCTCACCCTAACCCTAACCCTTACCCTCACCCTAGCCCTCAAACCAACCCTAATCCTAACACTAACCCTCATCCTTACACTCACCCTCACCCTAAATCACACTCTAACCCTCGCCCTAACACTAACCCTAACCCACACCCTAACCCTAACTCTCACCCTAACACTAACCCTAACCCTCACCCTAACACTAACCCTAACCCTCACTCTCACCCTCACTTTCCCCCTAACCCTAATTCTAACCCTAACCCTCACCCTAAACCTAAGCCTAAGCCTAATGCTAACACTAACCCTCACCCACACCGTCACCCTAACCCTAAACTTATCCCTAAACCTCACCCTATCCCTTACCTTCACCCTAACACTAACCCAAACCCTCATCCTCACCCTAACACTAACACTAACCCTGATCCTAACTCTAACCCTCACCCTAAACTTCACCCTAATGATTACCCTCAACCTAACCCTAACACTAACCCTAACCCTAATCCTAACACTAACCTCACCCTAACCCTCACAATAAACTTCACCCTAATCCTCACCCTATCACTAACCCTAACCCTAACACTCACCCTAATACTAAACATAAACCTAACCCTCACCCTCAGCCTAAACATCACCGTCAGCCTAACACTCACCCTCACCCTAAACATCACCCTAACCCTAACGTTCACACTAACCCTAATCCTAACACTCACCCTAAACCTCACCCTCACCCTCACCCTCACACTAAGCCTAACCCTAACACTACCCCTAATCCTTAACCTAACTTTCTCCATCACCTTCACCCTAAACCTATCCCTACACCTAACAGTAACCCTCACCCTCACCCTCACCCCAACACAAACCCTAAACCTAACCCTAAACCTCACCTTAAACCTAACCCTCAACCACAACCTAATCCTAACCCTCACCCTAACCCTAACAATCACAATAACCCTAACCCTCACTCTAATCAAAAACGTACCCCTCAACGTAACACTCATCCTAAGCCTAACCCTAAACCTAATCCTCACCCTAACCCTAACCCTAACCCTCACCCTCACCATAACCATCACCATCACCCTAACACTCACCCTAAGCCTAACCCTCACCCACACCTTAACCCTCAACCTCACGCGAACCCTCACCCTCACCCTAACTCTCACCCTCAACGTAAACATCACCCGAACCCTAACCCTAACCTTAACCCTAACCCTAACCCTCAGCCTAAGCCTAACCCTCAACCTGACCCTCAACCTCACCCTAATCCTCACATTGACCATCACCCCTACCTAAGCGAAACCCTCACCCTCAGCCTCATCCTAACCCTCACCCTCACCCCCACCCTAGTCCTCACCCTAACCCTAACCCTAACCCTCACCCTCACCCTCACACTCATCCTAACCCTAAGCCTAACTCTAATCCTAACCCTCACCCTCACCCTCACCTTCAAGCTAACCCTTAACCTCACCCTAACCCTTTCCCTAAACCTTAACCTCAACCTAAGCCTCACCTCACCCTCACCCTCACCCTAAACCTAACCCTAACCCTAACACTCCCACTCACCCTCACCCTAACCGTAACCCTCAACTTCACCCTAAACCAAACCCTAACCCCAGCCTGAACCCTCACCCTAACCATCACCCTAAACCTCACAATAACCCTAACCCTCACTCTCACCCTAACTCTCACCCTAACCCTTACCCTCACCCTAACCCTAACCCTAAACCTCACCCAGACCCAAACCTTAACGCTCAACGTCAGCCTAAACCTAACCCTAATGCTCACCCTAAACCTCACCATCACCCACACCCTAACCCTCAGTCTCACTCTCACCCATACCCACACCCTAACCCTCACCCTCAGCCTAAACATCACCCTAAGCCTAAACCTCCCCCTTATCCTAACCCTCACCCTCACCCTCACCCTCACCCTTAGCCTAACCCAAAACCTAACCCTAATCCTAACCCTAACCCTCAACCTCACCCACACCCTCAACCTAACTGTAAACATATCGCTAATCCTAACCCTCAACCTCACCCTCACCCTAAAACTAACTCTAACGCTAACCCTAACCCTCACCCTAAACCTCACCCTAACCCTAATGCTAAGCTTAACCCTCAACCTAACACTAAACCTAACCCACACCCTCATCCTAAACCGAAACCTAACCTTAAACCTAACCCTCACCATAACCCTCACAATAAGACTAAGGCTAACCCTAACCCTCACTATCACCCTCACCCTCAACCTATCCCGAACACTCACCCTCACCCTAACCTGAAACCTCACCCAAAACATCACCCTAAAACTAACCCTCACCCTAACCCTAACCCTCACCCAAACCTTAACTCTCACCCTAACCCTCACCCTCACCCTAACCTCACCTTAACCCTAAACCTAAACCTAGCCCTTACCCTAACCCTAACGCTCACCCTATCACTCACGCTAACCCTAACCCTCAGTCTCACCCTAACCCTCACCCTAACACTTACCTTCACCCTAACCCTTACCCTCAGCCTAACGCTCACACTAAACCTAAATCTCAGCTTAACCTTAACGCTAACCATGACCCTAACCCTACGCCTAAACCTCACCCGCACCCTAGCCCTCAAACCAACCCTAATCCCAATCCTAACCCTTATTCTTACCCTCATTCTTACCCTAAAACATACACCCACCCTCACCCTAATATTAACCCTTACACACACCCTAACCCTAAACCTCACCCTAACCCTAACCCTAACCCTGACCCTAAACCCTCACCTTCCCCCTAACCCTAATTCTAACCCTAAACCTCAACCTAACCCTAAGCCTAAGACTAATGCTAACTCTAACCCCCACCCTCACCATCACCCTAACCCTAAACCTATCCCTAACCTCACCCTATCCCTAACCTTCACCCTAGCCCTAACCCAAACCCTCATCCTCACCCGAACCCTAACACTAACCCTGACCCTATCCCTAACCCTAAACCTAACCTAACCCTAAACCTAACCCTAACCCTAGCCCTTACCCTAACCCTAACCCTCACATTCACCCTCACACTCACCCTAACCCTAATCCTAACCCTAGCCCTCACCCTAAACCTAAACCTCACCCTCACCCAAACACTCAAACTAAGCCTAACCCAAACCCTAACCCTAATCCTAACCCTAACCCTCACCCTCACCCTCACACTCACCCTAACCCTCACCCTCACCCTAGCCCACACACTAACCCTAAACCTAAGCCAAACCCTAAACCTCAACATCACCCTCACCCTCAACTTCATCCTCAGGCTAACCCTATCCCTAACACTAATCCTAAACCTAACCCTCACCCTAACACTCACGCTAACCCTAACCCTCACTCTCACGCTAACCCTCAACCTAACACTGACCCTCACACTAACCCTTACCCTCAGCCTAACGCTCACACTAAACTTAACCCTCACCCTAACCCTAAAACTAACCATGACCCTAACCCTAACCCTAACCCTAAACCTCAGCCTTACCCTAACCCTTACCCTCACCCTAGCCCTCAAACCAACCTTAATCCTAACCCTAACCCTCATTCTTACCCTCACCCTCACCCTAAATCACACTCTAACCCTCACCCTAACACTAACCCTAACCCACACCCTAACCCACACCCTCACCCTCACTTTCCCCCTAACCCTAATTCTAAGCCTAACCCTCACCCTCACCCTAAGCCTAAGCCTAATGCTAACTCTAACCCTCACCCTCACCGTCACCCTAACCCTAAACTTATCCCTTAACCTCACCCTATCCCTAAACTTCACCCTAACCCTAACCCAAACCCTCATCCTCACCCTAACACTAACACTAACCCTGATCCTAACCCTAACCCTCACCCTAAACCTCACCCTAATGATTACCCTCAACCTAACCCTAACCCTAACCATAACCCTAATCCTCACACTAATCCTCACCATAACCCTAACTCTAAACTTCACCCTAATCCTCACCCTATCCCTAACCCTAACCCTAACACTCACCCTAATACTAACCATAAACCTAACCCTCACCCTCAACCTAAACATCACCGTCAGCCTAACACTCACCCTCACCCTAAACATCACCCTAACCCTAACCTTCACCCTAACCCTAACCCTAACACTCACCCTAAACCTCACCCTCACCCTCACCCTCACCCTAAGCCTAACCATAACCCTACCCCTAATCCTTAACCTAACTTTCTCCATCACCTTCACCCTAAACCTATCCCTACCCCTAACACTAACGTTCACCCTTACCCTCACCCTAACACGAACCCTAAATCTAACCCTAAACCTCACCTTAAACCTAACCCTCAACCACAACCTAATCCAAACCCTCAACCTAACCCTAACAATCACAATAACCCTAACCCTCACTCTAACCATAAACCTACCACTCAACCTAACACTCATCCTAACCCTAACCCTCACCCTCAACATAACCATCACCATCACCCTAACACTCACACAAAGCCTAAACCTCACCCACACCTTAACACTCAACCTCACGGGAACCCTCACCCTCACCCTAACACTCACTCTCAACCTAAACATCACTCGAACCCTAACCCTCAACTTAACCCTAACACTAACCCTCACCCTGACCCTCACACTCACCCTAATCCTCACATTAAACCCCATCCCCACCTAACCGAAACCCTCACCCTCACTCTCACCCTATACCTCACCCTAACCCTAACCCTAACCCTCACCCTCACCCTCACACTCATCCTAACCCTAAGCCTAACTCTAATCCTAACTCTCATCCTCACCCTCACCCTCAGCCTAACCCTCACCCTCACCCTAACCCTCTCCCTAAACATTATCTGCACCCTAACACTAACCCTAAACCTCACCCTCAACCTAAACCTAACCCTAACCCTAACCCTAACCCTAACCCTCACCCTCACCCTCACTCTAACCGTAACCCTCACCCTCACCCTAAACCAAACCCTAACCCCAACCCTAACACTGACGCTAACCATCACCCTAAACCTCACGATAACCCTAACCCTCACTCTCACCCTAACCCTCACCTTAACCCTTACCCTCACCCTAACCCTAACCCTAAACCTCACCCAGACCAAAACCTTAACACTCAATGTCACACTAAACCTAACCCTAATGCTCACCCTAAACCTTACCATCACCCAAACCCTAACCGTCATTCTCACCCTCACCCATACCCTCACCCTAACCCTCACCCTCAGCCTAAACATCACCCTAAGCCTAACCCTCCCCCTTATCCTAAACCTCACCCTCACCCTCACCCTCAGCCTAACCCTAAACCTAACCCTAATCCTAACCCTAACCCTCAACCTCACCCACACCCTCAACCTAACTGTAAACATATCCCTAATCCTAACCCTCAAGCTCACCCTCACCCTAACCCTCACCCTAACCCTCACCCTAACTCTCACCCTAACTCTAATGCTAAGCTTAACCCTCAATGTAACACTAACCCTAACCCACACCCTCATCTTAAACCGAAACCTAACCCTAACCCTAACCCTCACCATAACCCTCACAATAAGACTAAGGCTAACCCTAACCCTTACTATCACCCTCACACTCACCCTAACCCGAACCCTCACCCTCACCCTAACCCTCACCCAAAACATCACCCTAAAACTAACACTCACCCTAACCCTAACCCTAACCCTCACCCAAATCTTAAGTCTCACCCTACCCTTCACCATCACCCTAACCTCACGATAACCCTAAACCTAACCCTATCCCTTACCCTAACCCTAACCCTCACCCTAACACTCACACTAACCCTAACCCTCACTCTCACCCTAACCCTCACCCTAACACTTACCCTCACCCTAACCCTTACTCTCAGCCTAACGCTCACACTAAACCTAAATCTCACCCTAACCTTAACGCTAACCATGACCCTAATCCTACCCCTAAACCTCATCCTAACCCTAACCCTCACCCGCACCCTAGCCCTCAAACCAACCCTAATCCTAACCCTAACCCTCATCCTTACCCTCACCCTCACCCTAAATCACACACTCACCCTCACCCTAACACGAACCCTAACCCACACCCTAACGCTGAACCTCACCCTAACCCTAATCCTAACCCTCACCCTAAACCTTCACATTCCCCCTAACCATAATTCTAACCCTAAACCTCAACCTAACCCAAAGCCTAAGACTAATGCTAAATCTAACTTTCACCCTCACCTTAATCCTAACACTAAACCTATCCCTAAACCTCACCCTATCCCTAACCTTCACCCAAACCCTAACCCAAACCCTCATGCTCACACTAACCCTAACACTAACCCTGACCCAAACCTTAAACCTCAACCTAACCTCACCCTAAACCTAACCCTAACCCTAGCCCTTCCCCTAACCATAACCCTCATATTCACCCTCACACTCACCCTAACCCTCATCCTAACCCTAGCCCTCACCCTAAACCTAACCCAAACCCTAAACCTCACCCTCAACCACACACTCAAACTCAACCTAACACAAACACTAACCCTAATCCTAATTCTAACCCTCACCCTCACCCTCACACTCACCCTAACCCTCACCCTCACCCTAGCCCTCACACTAACACTAACACTAAGCCAAACCCTAAACCTCAACATCACCCTCACCCTCACCCTCAACCTCAGGCTAACCCTAACCCTAACCCTAATCCTAACCCTAACCGTCACCCTAACACTCACACTAACCCTAACCCTCACTCTCACCCTAACCCTCACCCTAACACTTACCCTCATCCTAACCCTTACCCTCAGCCTAACGCTCACACTAACGTTAAACCTCACTTTAACCCTGTCGCTAACCATGACCCTAACCCTAACCCTAACCCTAAACCTCACCCTAACCCTAACCCTTACCCTCACCCTAGCCCTCAAACCAAACTTAATCCTAACCCTAACCCTCATCCTTACACTCACCCTCACCTTAACTCACACTCTATCCCTCACCCTAACACTAACCCTAACCCACACCCTAACCCTTACCCTCAACCTAACCCTAACCCTCACACTCACCCTCAATTTCCCCCTAACCCTAATTCTAACCCTAACCCTCACCCTAAACATAAGCCTAAGCCTAATGCTAATTCTAAACCTCACCCTCACCGTCACCCTAACCCTAAACTTATCCCTTAACCTCACCCTATCCCTAATCTTCACCCTAACCCTAACCCAAAAACTCATCCTCACCCTAACACTAACACTAACCCTGATCCTAACCCTAACCCTCACCCTAAACCTCACCCTAATGATTACCCTCAACCTAACCCTAACCCTAACCCTAACCCTAATCCTCACACTAATCCTCACCATAACCCTAAACTTCACCCTAATCCTCACCCTATCCCTAACCCTAACCCTAACACTCACCCTAATACTAAACATAAACCTAACCCTCACCCTCAGCCTAAACATCACCGTCAGCCTAACACTCACCCTCACTCTAAACATCACCCTAACCCTAACCTTCACCCTAACCTTAACACTAACACTCACCCTAAACCTCACCCTCACCCTCACCCTCACCCTAAGCCTAACCATAACCCTACCCCTAATCCTTAACCTAACCATCTCCATCACCTTCACACTAAACCTATTCCTACCCCTAACACTAACCCTCACCCTCACCCTCACCCTAACACAAACCCTAAACCTAACCCTAAACCTCAACTTAAACCTAACCCTCAACAACAACCTAATCCTAACCCTCACCCTAACACTCACCCTAAACCTCACCCTAACCCTAATGCTAAGGTTAACCCTCAACCTAACACTAACCCTAACCCACACCCTCATCCTAAATCGAACCATAACCATAAACCTAACCCTCATCATAACCCTCACAATAAGACTAAAGCCAACCGTAACCCTCACTATCACCCTAACCCTCACCCGAACTCTTACCCTCAACCTAACCCTAACCCTAACCCTAACCCTCCCACTAAACCTAAACTTCATCCTAACCCTAACCCTAACCCTCACCCTAACACTTATCCTTACCCTAACCCTCACCCTAAGCCTTAGCCTTGCCCTAACCCTCACCGTAACAATAACCGTATCACTAACCCTCAACCTAACCCTCACCGTAAGAATCACCCTAAACCTAATCCTAACTCTCACACTAAGCTTAACCCTCAACCTAACACTAAACCTAATTCTCACATTCACACTAACCGTAAACCTCACCAGCACCCTAACACTCACCCTCACGCTAAATATCACCCTAACCCTAACCCTCACACTAAACTTAAGCCTACCCCTCAACCTAACCCTAGTGCTCACCCAAACCATGACCCTCAGCTTAACACTAAACCTAACCCTAATCCTAACGGTAATTCTGGCCCTCACCCTCACCCTAACCCTAACCCTCACCCTAACCCTCACCCTCACCGTCACCCTCAGCCAAACAGTATCCCTAAACCTAATCCTAACCCTCCCACTCACCCTCACCGTAACCCTAACCATAACCCTCACCCTAACCCTAATGCTAACCCTCACCCTCCCTGTCACCCTCACCCCTCACCCTCAGCCTAACCCTCACCCTCAACCTAACCCTAAACCTAACCCTCACGCTAATTCTCAGCCTAACACTCATGATAACCCTAACACTCACTCTCACCCTAACACTCACCCTAACCCTTACCCTCACCCTAACCCTAACCCTAAACCTAACCCTAACGTTCACATTAACCCTAACCCTCACCCTAACCCTAACCCTCACCCTAACAATCACCCTCATCCTAAACCTAAACCTAACCCTAACCCGTACCCTTACCCTCACACTCGCCCTAAGGCTAAACCTAACCCTCACTCTCACTATAAACCTCATCTAAAGCCTTAACCTCACCCCAACCCTCACCCTAACCCTAACCCTCCAACTAAACCAAACCCCTACCCTAACCCTAACCCTAAACCTAACCCTAACTCTAACTCTAACCCTCATACTCACCCTCATCTTCACCCTCACCCTCAGCCTAACCCTAACCCTAATCCTAACGCTAACCCTCACTCTCACACAAAACCAAACCCTATGCCTAACCCTAACCCTCACCCTAACCCTAACATGCACCCTGACTCTAACCCTCATCCTAAACCTAACCCTAACACTAACCATAACCCTCAGACTAACCGTAACCTTCACCCTAACCCTACCCCTACCTCTCGCACTATCCCTCATACTAACCCTGACCCTAATATTTATCCTAACCATAACCATAACCTCACACTAACCCTAACCCTAAACCTTACCCTCACTCTCAACCTAATGGTAACCATAACCTTAAACCTAACCCTAACCCTAACAATAACCCTAAACCTAACCCTAATGCTAACCCTCACCCTCACCCTAACCCTAACCTTAACCATCACCCTAACCCCATCCCTCAACCTAACCATAACCCTAAACCTAACACTAACACTCACCCTAACCCTAACCCGAAATCTCACACTAACCCTAAACCTAACCCTCACCCTCAACCTCGACTTAACCCTACCCCTAATGCTAACACTCACCCTAACCCTAACCTCCATCCTAACACTCACCCTAACCCTAAACCTCACCCTAAACCTCACCCTCAACCTACCCATAACCCAAACCCTAACCCTGAACCTAAACTTCACAATAACCCTAACCCTAACCCTATCATTAACCCTCATACTAAAACTAACCCTCACCCTAAACCTAAACCTACCCCTCACGCTAACCCTCATCCTAACCCTAACCCTAACCCTCACCCTCACCCTAACCCTCACCCTAAGCCTTAGCCTTGCTCTAACCCTCACCCTCAGCCTAACAGTATCCCTAACCCTAATCCTAACCCTCACAATCACCCTCACCCTAACCCTAAACCTAAACCTCACCCTAAACCTAATGCTAACCCTCACCCTCACCCTCACCCTGACCCCTCACCCTCAGCCTAATCCTCACCCTGAACCACACCCATACACTAACCCTCATGCTAACTCTCACCTTAACACTCACGATAACCCTGACTCACTCTCATACTAACACTCGCCCTAACCCTTACCCTCATCCTAACCCTAACCCTAAACCTAACCCTAACCCTGAAAATAACCCTAACCCTCACCCTAACCCTAACCCTCACCCTAACACTCACACTCATCCTAAAGCTAACCCTAACCTAAATCCGCACCCTTACCCTCACACTCACCCTAAGGTAACCCTAACCCTCACTCTCACCTTAAACCACACCCAAAGCCTTAACCGCACCCCAACCCTCACCCTAAATCTAACCCTCAAACTAAACCAAACCCTTTCCCTAACTCTAACCCTACCCCTCACCCTAACACTAACTCTAAACCGAAACCTAGCCCTAACTCTAACCCTAAACCTCATACTCACCCTCAACCTAACCCTCACCCTCAGCCTAACCCTAACCCTAATCCTAAAGCTAACCCTCACCCTCACCCACAAAAAACCCTATGCCTAACCCTAACCCACACCCTAACAGTAACATCCACCCAAACCCTAACCCACAACCTAACCCTAACCCTAACACTAACCATAACCCTCACACTAACCGTAACCCTCACCCGAACCCTACCCCTACCCCTCACCCTACCCCTCATTGTAACCCTGACCCTAACCTTAATCCTAACCCTAACTCTAACCCTCACTCTAACCCTAACCCTAAACCTCACCCTCACTCTCACCCTAATCGTAACCATAACCTTAACCCTAACCCTAACAATAACCCTGAACCTAACCCTAATCCTAACCCTCACCCTCACCCTAACCCTAACCTTTACCATCACCCTAACCCTAGCCCTCAACCTACCCTTAAACCTAAACCTAACACTAATCTTAACCCTATCCCTAAACCGAAATCTCACCCTAACTCTAACCCTAACCCTCACCCTCAACCTCGCCTAACCCTAGCCTTAACACTAACACTCACCCTAACCCTAACCTCCATCCTAACCCTCACCCTAACCCTAAACATCACCCTAAACCTCACCCTCAACCTAAACCTAACCCAAACCCTAACCCTCAACCTAAACTTCGCCTAAACCTAACCCTAACCCTAACACTAACCCTCATACTAAACCTAACCATACCTCACTCTAACCCTCATCCTAACCCTAACCTTAACCCGAACCCTGAACCTCACCCTAACCCTCACCCTCACCCTCACTCTCACCCTAACACTTAGCCTTGCTCTAACCCTCACCCTCACCCTAACCCTATCACTAACCCTCACCCTAACCCTAAACCTAACCCTAACCCTCACACTAAGCCTAAACTTCAACCTAACCCTAACCATAGTTATCTGACTAAACCTCACCCGCACCCTAATCCTCACCCTCACCCTAAATATCACACAAACGCTAACCCGCACCCTAACCCTCACCCTCACCCTAACCCTCACCCTTACCCTTGCCCTCACCCTAACCTTAAATGTATCACTAACCCCAACACTAACCCTAACCCTCACCATAACCCTAACCCTACTCCTCAGCCTAACCCTCATACTAATCCTAAACCTAACCCAAACTCTCACCCTAACCCTAACACTAACACTCACCCTTAATCTAAGCCTAACCCTAACCCTAACCCTCATCCTCACCCTCAACTTCAACCTAACCCATACCCTAACCCTAATCCTAAACGTAAACCTCACCCTCAACCTGTCTCTAAACATAACCTTAACCCTAACTCTCACTCTCACCATAACCCTAACCTAAACCTATCCCTAAACCTCACCCTATCCCTAACCCTCACCCTAACCCTAACCCAAACCCTCACCCTCACCCTAACCCTAACCCTAACCAAAATCCTAACCCGCAACCTAAATCTAACCCTAATCCTAACCTTAACCCTCAACCTAACCCAATCCCTAACCCTAAACCTAACACTCAGCCTAAATCTAACCCTCAACCTCACCCTCACCCTCACCCTCACCCTCAGCCTAAATATAAGCCTAACCCTAAACCTAACCCTAACCCTCACACTCACCCTCACCCTAAACCAAACCTAAATCTAACCCTAACCCTAACCCTCACACTCAACCTCACCCTCAGCCTAACCCTAACCCTAATCCTAAAGCTAAACCTCACCCTCACCCCCAACCAAACCCTACGCCTAACCCTAACCCTCACCCTAACCCTAACATCCACCCGAACCCTAACCCTCAACCTAACCCTAACCCTAATACTAACCATAACCGTCACACTAACCATAACCCTCACCCTAACCCTACACCTACACCTCACCCTACTCCTCATCCTAACCCTGATCCTAACCTTAATCCTAACACTAAGGCTAACCCTCACTCTAATCCTAAACCTAAACCTCATGCTCACTATCACCCTAATCGTAACCTTAAACTTAAACCTAACCCTAACAATAACCCTAAACCTAACCCTAATCCTAACCCTCACCCTCACCTTAACCCTAACCTTAACCATCCCCCTAACCCTATCCCTCAACCTAACCGTAACCCTAAACCTAACACTAACACTAACCCTAACCCTAACCCGAAATCAGACTCTAACCCTAACCCTCACCCTCACCCTCAACCTCGACCTAACACTACCCGTAACCCTAACACTCACCCTAGCCGTAACCTCAATACTAACCCTCACACTAAACCTAAACCTCACCCTTAACCTCAACCTCAACCTAACCCTAACCCAAACCCTAACCCTGAACCTAAACTTCGCCTAACCCTAACCCTTACCCTAACACTAACCCTCATACTAAAACTAACCCTCAACCTAAACCTAACCCTACCCTTCACGCTAACACTCATCCTAACCCTAACTTTAACCCTAACCCCGAACCTCACCCTAACCCACCCCTCACACTCACGCTCACCCTCACCCTAAAACTTAACCTTACCCTAACCCTCACCCTAAGCCTTAGCATTGCTCTAACCCTCATCCTCACTCTAACCCTATCACTAACCCTCACCATAACCCTCACCCTAACCATCACCCTAACCCTAAACGTAACCCTAACCCTCACACTAAGCCTAACACTCACCACTAACCGTAACCCTAGTTCTCATCCTAACCCTCACCCGCACACTAACCCTCACCCTAACCCTCACCCTCACCCTAAATATAACCCAAACGCTAACCCTCACCCTCACTCTAACCCTCACCCTAACCCTAACCCTCACACTCACCCTCAGCCTAACAGTATCCCTAAACCTAATCCTAAACCTCACAATCACCCTCACCCTAACCCTAACCCTAAACCTCACCCTAAACCTAATGCTAACCCTCACCCTCACCCTCAGCCTAACCCTAACTGTAATAGTAATCCTAACCCTCACACTAACCATAACCCTCACCCTACCCCTACACCTACCCCTCACCCTACCCCTCATTCTAACTCTCACACTCACCATAACCATAACCCTAACTCCAACCCTAAACCTCACCCTAACGCTAACCCTAACACTCACACTCACCTCATCTTCACTTTAACCCTAACCCTAAACCTAAACCTCACCACCACCCTCACCCTAACCCTGACCCGAACCCTCAACCGAACTGGAACCCTCACCCTCATCCTCACCATCACCCTCAACCTCACCTTAACCCTAATTTAACCCTAACCCTCACCCTCAACCTAAACCTGACCCTAACCCTTACTCTCACTCCAACCCTAAACCTAAACCTCATCCTAACCCTAACCGTAACCCTCACACTAACCCTCACACTAAACCTAACCCTCACCCTAACCCTCACCCTCACCCTAACCCTTAGCCTTACCCTAACCCTCACACTAAGCCTTAGCCTTGCTCTAAGGCTCACCCTCACCCTAACCCTATCACTAACCCTCAGCATAACCCTCACCCTAACCATCAACCTAACCCTAAACCTAACCCTAACCCTCACACTAAGCCTAACCCTCACCCTAACTCTAACCCTAGTTCTCATCATAACCCTCACCTGCACATTAACCCTCACCCTAACCCTAACCCTCACCCTCACCCTCAGCCTAACAGTATCACTAACCCTAATCCTAACCCTAACAATCACCCTCACCCTAACCCTAACCCTAAACCTCACCCTAAACCTAATGTGAACCCTCACCCTCACCCTCAGCCTAACCCTAACTGTAACCCTAATCCTAAACCTCACACTAACTGTAACCCTCACCCTAACCCTAACCCTCACACTAACCGTAACCCTCACCCTACCCCTACACCTACCCCTCACGCTACTCCTCATTCTAACCCTAACCCTCACCCTCACCATAAATCTAACCCTAACTCTAACCCTAAACCTCACCCTAACCCTAACCCTCACCCTCACCTCACCTTCACCATAAACCTAAGCCTAACCCTAAACCTCACAATCACCCTCACCCTAACCCTGAACCGAACCCTCAACCGAACCCTCACCCTCACCTTCATCCTCACCATCACCCTCAACCTCACCCTAACCCTAATTTAACCCTAACCCTCACCCTCAACCTAAACCTGACCCTAACCCTTACTCTCACTCCAACCCTAAACCTAACCCTCATCCTAACCCTAACCCTAACCCTCACCCTAAACCTCACACTAAACTTAGCCCTCACCCTAACCCTAACCCTACCCCTCACCTTAACCATTAGCCTTACACTAACCTTCACCCTAAGCCTTAGCCTTGCCCTAACCCTCACCCTAACCCTAACCCTATCACTAACCCTCACCCTAACCATCACCCTAACCCTAAACCTAACCCTAACCCTCACACTCAGCCTAACCCTCACCCTAACCCTAACCCTAGCCCTCATCCTATCCCTAAACGTAACCCTCAAACTAACCCTAACCCTAAACCTCACCCGCACCCTAACCCCCACACTAACCCTCACCCTAAACATCACCCTCAATTTATCCCTCACCCCAACCTTTAACCTAATCCTCACCCTAACCCTAGCCCTCACCCTCACCCTAACCCTAACCCTAACCCTCACTGACACTGTACCCTAAGCCTAAACATCACACTCACCCTAACCTTAACCATCACTTTCAACTTCAACCTCAGCCTAGCACTAAGCCTAATGCTAACCCTGACCCTAACCTTCAAACTCACCCTCAAGCTAGCCCTAATCCTAACACTAACCCTAACCCTAACCTTCACCCTAACCCTCACCCTAACACTAGCCTTAACAGTAACACTCACCATAATCCTCACCCTAAACCTATCTCCAAACCTAAACCTCACCCTCACCCTAACACTAAACCTAACCCTAAACCTTTCCCTAAGCTTTAGCCTAACAATCAACCTCACTCTCACCCTCACTGTAACCCTAACCCTAAACCTAACAATAACCCTAATTCTAACCCGAACCCTAACCCTAACCCTCTCCCTCACCCTCACCCTAGCCTTCACCCTAATCCTAATACTCACCCTAATCCTCACCCTAACCCTCACCCTAACCCTAAACCTAACACTAACCCTAAATCTAATCCTCAACCTCAGCCTCACCCTCCGCCTAATCCTAAGCCTAACCCTAACCCTAAACCTCACACTCACCCTCAGCCTAACCCTAACCCTAAACCTAACCCTAACCCTAAAGCTCACCATAAACCTCACACTAAGACTAAGGCTAAACCTAACCGTCACTATCACCCTAACCCTCACTCTTACTCTTACCCTCACCCTAACCCCTACCCTAACCCTCACACTAAACCTAAATCTCACCCTGACCCTAATACTTCCCCTCACCCAAACCCTCCCCATAACCCTTAGCCTCACCCTAACCCTCACCCTAAGCCTTAGGCTTGACCTCACCCTCACCCTAACTCTAACACTATCACTAATCCTCACCCTAACCATCATCCTAACACTAAACCTAACCCTAACCCTCACACTAAGCCTAACCCTCACCCTAACCCTAACCCTAGCCCTCATCCTATCCCTAACCCTACGCCTCATCCTAACCCTCATCCGAAGCCTAAACCTAACCCTCAACCTAACCCTAACCCTAAACCACACCCGCAGCCTAACCCCCACCGTAACCATCCCACTCACCCTAAACATCACCGTAACACTAACCCTCAACCTAACCTTAAGCCTAACCCTCACCCTAACCTTAGCCCTCATCCTCACCCTCACCCTCATCTTAACACTAAAACTAACCTTAATCCTAACCGTAATACTCAACCTCACCCTCAACCTAACCCTAATGCTAACCCTCAACCTAACCCTAACCCTCACCCTCACCCTCAGCCTAAGAGTATCCCTAAACCTAATCCTAACCCTCACACTCACCCTCACCCTAACCCTAACCCTAACCCTAAACCTCACCCTAAGCCTAATGCTAACCTCAACCTCACCCTCACCCTAACCCTCACCCTAACCCTATCCCTAAACCTAACCCTAAACCTCACACTCACTCTCAGCCTCAGCCTACCCGTAACCCTAACCCTAACTCTCACCATAAACCTCACACTAAGATTAAGGCTAAACCTAACTCTCACTATCACCCTAACGCCCACTATTACTCTTACACTCACCCTAACTCTAAACCTAAACCTCACCCTTACCCTCAGCCTAAAAGTATCCCTAAACCTAATCCTAACCCTCACACTCACCCTCAACCTCACCCCTCACAATTAGCCTAACCCTCACCCTCACTGTAACCCTCACCCTAACCCTTACCCTCACCCTAACCCTCACCCTCATCCTCAGTGTAACCCTAACCCTAGTCCTAGCCCTAATCCTCAACTTCAACCTCACCCTAAACCTAACCCTAACCCAAAGCCTCCCCCTCACACTCACCCTCATCCTCACCCTCACTCTAACCCTCACCCTAACCCTAACACTCACAATCACCCTAACCCAAAACCTAACATTCACACTAAAACTCACCCTAACGCTCATGATAAGCCTAACCCTCATTCTCACCCTAAAACTCACCCTAATGCTTATCCTCACCCTAACACTCACCCTAACCCTAACCCTACCCATAATCCTAACCCTCATCCTAACCTTCACCTTAACCCTCACCCTAACCCTAACTCTAACCCTAAACCTCACCCTCACCCTCACCTTCACCCTCAGCCTAACTCTAACCCTAACCCTAATCCTAAACCTCACCCTCACTCCTCATCCTCACACTAACCCTCACCATAACCCTTATGCTCACCCTAACCCTCACCCTCACTCTCATTGTAACCCGAACCCTAATCCTATCCTAACCCTCAACCTTAACCTCACAATAAACCTAAACTTAACCCTAAGCCTCACCCTCACTCTGACACTAACCCTCACCCTAACCCTTACCCTCAACCTAACCCTAACCCTAACCTTCACACTAAAACTTACCCTCACCCTAACCCTAACCCTACCCCTCACCCTACCCTCAACCTAACCCTAATCCTAACCCTAACCCTAAACCTCACCCTAACCCTAACCCTAACCCTCACCCTCAACCTCACTTTAACCCTAACTCTGACCCTAACCTTAACAATAACCCTAACCCTAAGCCTAACCCTAAATCTCACCTTAAACGTCATCCTAACCCTAAGCATAACACTCACCCTCACACTAACCTTAACCCTAACCCTAGCCCTAACCCTAACCCTAAACCTAACCCTAACCTTCCCCCTAACCTTCAACCTAACCCTAAACCTAAACCTCACCCTAACACTAACCCTAAATTTAAACCTCTCCATTACCCTAACCCACACCCTAACACTAAACCTCACCCTAACGTTAACTCTAACCGTAAATCTCAACCTCACCCTAAACCTCACCCTAATCCTAACCCTCACCCTAACTCTTACCTCACCCTCAACCTCACCCTAAACCTAACCCTAACCCTCACGCTCACCCTCACCATTACCGTAAATCTAACCCTAACCCTAACAATAACCATAAACCTAACCCTTACCCAAACCCTCACCGAACCCTACCCCTAAACCTAACCCTAAACCTCACCAAAACCCTAACCCTAACCCTCACCCTCACCCTGCGCCTGATCCTAAGTCTAACCCTAACCCTAACCCTCACACTCACCCTCATCCTCACCCTCACCCTCAGCCTAACCCTAACGCTAAACCTAAGGCTCAACATAAACCTCACACTAAGACTAAGGCTAAACCTAACCCTCAATATCACCCTATCCCTCTCTCTTATTCTTACCGTCACCCTAAACCTAATGCTTACACTAACCCTCAACCTAACACTCACCCTAAACATCACACTAACCCTAACCCACACCCTAATCCTTACCCTCCCGCTAACCCTCACCCTAACCCTATCCTAACACTCACCCTAACCCTCACCCTAACATTAACGATAACCCCAACCCTCATTCTCACTCTAACCTTCACCCTAAACCTTACCCTCACCCTAACCCTAAACCTAACCCTAACCCTCACACTAACCCTAACCCTCACCCTAACCCTGAACTTAATCCTCACCCTCATCCTAAAGCCAAACCTAACACTAACCCTAAACCTCACCCTAACCCTAATGCGAAGCTTATCCCTCACCGTAACCCTAACCCTAACCCACACACTCATCCTAAACCGAACACTAACCCTAACCCTAACCCCCACCCTAACCTTAAGCCTAACCCTCACCCTAACCCTAGCTCTCACCCAAACCCTGACCCTCAGCTTTACACTAAACGTAATCCTAATCCTAACTGTAATTCTCACCCTTACCCTCACATTAACCCTAACCCTAACCCTAACCCTCACCCTCAACCTAACCCTCACTCTAACACTCACCCTCACCCTCACCCTCAGCCTAACAGTATCCCTAACCTTAATCCAAACCCTCACACTCACCCTCACCCTAACCCTAAACATTAACCTCACCCTTACCCTAATGCTAACCCTCACCCTCACCGTCACCCTCACGCCGCACCCTGAACCTAATCCTCACCCTGAACCTAACCCCAACCTTAACCCTCATGTTAACACTCACCCTAACACTTACGATAACCCTGACTCACTCTCATACTAACACTCACCCTAACCCTTACCCTCACCCTAACCCTAACCCTAAACCTAACCTAAACCCTGACAATAACCCTAATGCTCAACCTAACCCTAAACCTCACCCTAACACTCACACTTATCCTAAATCTAACCCTAACCCAAAGCCGCACCCTTACCCTCACACTCACCCTAAGGCTAACCCTAACCCTCACTCTCACCCTAAACCGCACCCAAAGCCTTAAACTCACCCCAACCCTCACCCTAAATCTAACCCTCAAACTAAACCAAACCCTTACCCTAACTCTAACACTACCCCTCACCCTAACCCTAAACCTAAACCGAAGCCTAACCCTAACTCTAACCCTAGCACTCATACTCACCCTCAGCCTCACCCTTACCCTCAGTCTAACCCTAACCCTAATCCTAAAGCTAACCCTCACCCTCACCCTCAACCAAACACTATGCCTAACCCTAACCCTCACCCTAACCCTAACATCCACCCGAACCCTAACCCTCAACCTAAGCGTAACCCTAACACTAACCATAACCCTCACACTAACCGTAACCCTCACCCTAACCCTAACCATACCCCTCACCCTACCCCTCATCGTAACCCTGACCCTAACCTTAATCCTAACCTTCACTCTAACCCTAAACCTAAACCTCACCCTCACTCTCACCCTAATCATAACCATAAACTTAACCGTTACCCTAACAATAACCCTAAACCTAACCCTAATCCTAACCCTCTCCCTCACCCTAACCCTAACCTTAACCATCACCCTAACCCTATCCCTCAACCTAACCTTAAACCTAAACCTAACACTAACCCTAACCCTAACCCGAAATCTCACACTAACCCTAACCCTAACCCTCACCCTCAACCTCTACCTAACCCTACCCCAACCATAACACTCACCCTAACCCTAAACTCCATCCTACCCCTTACCCTAATCCTAAACCTCACCCTCAACCTAACCCTAACCCAAACCCTAATCCTCAACATAAATTTCGTCCTAACCCTAAATTTAACCCTAACACTAACCCTCATACTAAACCTAATCATCACCCTAAACCTAACCCTACCCCTCATGCTAACACTCTTCCTAACCCTAACCATAACCCTAACCCCAAACCTCACTCTAACCCTAACCCTAACACTCACCCTCACCCTCACACTATCCCTTAGCCTTACCCTAACCCTCACCCTAAGCCTTAGCCTTGCTCCAACCCTCACACTCAGCCTAACCCTATCACTAACCATCACCATAACCCTCACCCTAACCATCACTCTAACCCTAAACTTAACCCTAACCCTCAGACTAAAAGTAACCCTCAGCCTAACCCTAACCCTAGTTCTCATCTTAACCCTCACCTGCCCCATAACCATCACCCTAACCCTCACCCTCACCCTAAATATCACCCAAACGCTAACCCTCACCCTAACCCTCACCCTCACCCTAACCCTCACCCTAACCCAAACCTTCACCCTCACCCTCAGCCTAACAGTATCCCTAACCCTAATCCTAACCCTCACACTCACCCACACAATAACACTAACCCTAAACTTCACCCTAAACCTAATGCTAACACTCACCCTCACACTCATCCTCACCCTCAGCCTATCCCTAACTGTAACCCTAATCCTAAACCTCACCCTCTCCCCTCACACTCAGCCTAACCCTCACCCTCAACCTAACCCTAATCCTAACCCTCACCCAAACCCTCACCCTAATACTCATGATAACCCTAACATTCACCCTAACCCTTACCCTCACCCTAACCCTAAACCTAAACCTAACCCTAACCCTCACACTAACACTAACTCTCACCCTAACCCTAACACTCACCCTAACACTCACCCTCATCCTAAACCTAACCCTAACCCTAACCCCAACCTTTACCCTCACACGCACCCTAAGGCTAAAACTAACTCTCAACCTATCCTTTACCCTAACCCTAAACCTCAACCTAACCCCAAACCTAATCCTCAGTCTCACCCTAGCCCTCACACTAACCCTAAACCTAACCCTCACCCTCATCCTAACCCTCACCCTGAACCTTACCCTCCCCCTAATCTTAAAACTAACACTAACCCCAACAGTAACCCTAAACCTCACCATAACCCTAACCCTAATGCTCAGCCTAACCCTCATCCTAATCCTAAACCTAACCCAAACTCTCGCCCTAACCCTAACACTAACACTCACCCTAAACCTAAGCCTAACCCTAACCCTAACCCTCATCCTCACCCTCACCTTCAACCTAACCCTTACCCTAACCCTAATCCTAAACCTAACCCTCACCCTCACCCTGGCTCTTAATATAACCATAACCTTAACTCTCACCTTCACCATAACCCTAATCCTAAACCTATCACTAAACCTAACCCTATCCCTAATCCTCACCCTAACCCTCACCCAAACCCTCACCCTCACCCTAACCATAACCCTAACCTGAACCGTAAACCTAACCCTAATCCTAACCCTAACCCTCACCCTAACCCTAAACCTAACACTCACCCTAATTGTAACCCTCACCTTCACCCTCACCCTCAGTCTAACCATAAGCCTAACCCTAAGCCTAACCCTAACCCTAACACTCACCCTCACCCTAAACCTAAGCCTAACCCTAACCCTAACCCTCACACTCTCCGTCAACCTTACCCTCACCCTCACCCTCACCCTAACCCTAATCCTAACCCTAACCGTAAACCTAACCCTAACCCTAACCCTAACCCTCACCCTCACCTCATCCTCACCGTAACCTTAACCCTAACCCTAACCCTAACCCTAAACCTCACCATCACCCTCACCCTAACCCTAACACAAACCCAACTGAATCCTCACCCTCACCCTCAGCCTCACCATCACCTTCAACCTAACCCTAACCGTAATTTAACACTAACCCTCACCCTCAACCTAACCCTGACCCTAAACCTTACTCTCACTCCAACCCTAAACCTAACCCTAATCCTAACCCTATCCCTAAACCTCACCCTAACCCTCACACTAAACCTAACCATCATCCTAACCCTAACCCTACACCTCACCCTAACCCTTAGCCTTACCCTAACCCTCACCCTAAGCCTTAGCCTTACCCAAACCCTCACCCTCACCCTAACCCTATCACTAACCCTCACCCTAACCCTCAACCTAACCATCACCCTAACCCTAAACCTAACCCTAACCCTCATACTAAGCCTAACTCTCACCCTAACCCTAACCCTAGCCCTCATCCTAACCCTCAGCCTATCCCTAAACCTAATACTCAACCTAACCCTAACCCTAAACCTCACCCGCTTCCTAACCCTCACCCTAAACCTCTTGCTCACCCTAAACATCAACCTCACCTTAACCATCACCCTAACCTTTAGCCTAACCCTCACCCTAACCCTAGTCCTCAGCTTCACCCTAACCCCAACACTAACCCTCACCCTAACCCTAATGCTAACCCTCACCCTCACCCTCAGCCTTACCCTAACAGTAACCCTAATCCTAACCCTCACCCTCACCCCTCACCTTCAGCCTAACCCTCACCCTCAACCTAACCCTAACCCTAACCCTCACTCTCACCCTAAACCTCACCCTAAGCCGTAAACTCACCCCAACCCTCACCCTAACCCTAACCCTCAAACTAAACCTAACCCTCACACTGACCCTAGCGCTACCCCTCACCCTTACCCTATCCTTAACCTTAAACCTAACCTAAACCTCACCCTAAACCTAAACCTAACCCTCATCCTCACTCTAGCCTCACACTAACCATAACCCTAACGCTCACCCTCACCCTAACCCTCACCCTAAACCTTAACCTCACCCTATCCCTAACATTAACCCTATCCCTAACCCTCACCCTAACCATAACCCTCACACGAAACCTAACCCTACCCCACAGCCTAACCCTCATCCGAACCCTAAACCTAACCCAAACCCTCACCCGAACCCTAACACGAACACTCACCCTAAACCTAACCCTCACCCTCACCCTTACCCTCACCCTCAACCTAACCCTTACCCTAAAACTAATCCTAATGCTAACCCTCACCCTCACCTTGTTTCTAAACCTAACCGTAACCCTAAATGTCACCCTCACCATCACCCTAATCCTAAACTTATTCCTAAACCTCACCCTGTCCCTAACCCTCACCCTAACCTTAACCCAGATCCTCACACACCGTAACCCTAAACCGCACCTTAAACCTCACGCTAATGCTTACCTTCAACCTAAACCTAACCCTAACCCTAACCCTAGCCAAAAACCTAACCCTCACACTAACCCCAAACCTCACCCTAACCCTAAACCTCACCCTAACCCTAAACCTAACCCTCACCTTCACACTAAACCTAACCCTAAACCTAACCCTGACCCTCACCCTAACCCTCACACTTACCCTGAGTCTAACCTAACCCTCACTCTCACCCTAAACCTCACCCTAACGCTTACCCTCACCATAAACCCAACCCTAACCCTAACATTCACACTAAACCTAACCCTCACTCTAACCCTTTAAAATACCCCTGAACCTAACCCTCACCCTAAACCTATCCCTAACCCTCACCCTCACCCTAGACCTCACCCTACCCCTAATCCTAACACTCACCGTCAACCTAATCCTAACCCTCACCCTAAAACTCACACTAAACCTAAGAGTAACCCTAACCCTAACTCTCACCCTAACCCTCACCCTTAGCCTTAACCTCACCCTAACCCTAACCCTCAAACTAAACCTAACCATCAACCTAACCCTAAACCTAACCCTAACCCTAAACCTCACCCTAACCCTAAATCTAACCCTCAGCCTCACCATAGCCCTCACCCTAACCCTAAACCTAAACCTCACCCTCACCCTAACCCTCACCCTAAACCTTATACTCACACTATCCTTAACCTTATCCATAACCCTCACACTAACACTATCCCTCACCCTAACCCTAGCCTTAACCCTCAGCCTAACCCTCATCCTAAAACTAAACGTAACCCAAACTCTCACCCTAACCCTAACCCTAACACTCACCAATCCTAATCCTCACCCTCACCTTCACCCTTACCCTCACACTCACCCTCACCCTAAAATTAACCCTAACAGTAAGCCTCACCCTCACACTTACCCTTACCCTCACCCTCTCCCTAACCCTCAGCCTCAGCCTAACCCTAACCTTAACCCTAATCCTAAACCTCACCCTCAACCATCACCCTCAGACTAACCCTCACCCTCACAGTAAACCTCACCCTACCTCTATCCCTAACCCTAACCCTCAACCTAATCCTAACCCTAACCCTAACACTCACACTCACCCTAACTCTAACCCTAACCCTAACCCTCACCCTAACACTCACCCTAACACTCATGATAACCCTAACCCTCACTCTCACCATAAACCCAACCCTAATGCTTATCCTCACCCTTACCCTCACCCTACCCCTTACCCTACCCCACATACTAACACTGATCCTAACCTTAACCCTAACCCTCACCCTAACCCTAAACCTCAACCTCACCCTCACCCTAGCCTCAGCCTAACCCTAAATGTAACCCTAATCCTAAACCTCAACCTCAACCATCAACCTCAGCCTAACCCTCTCCCTCACACTAACCCTCACCTTAACCCTTAGTCGCAAACTAACACTCACCCTCACCCTCAGCGTAACTCAAACCCTAATCCTAACCCTAACCCTCATCCTCACCCTCACCTGGAAACTAACCCTAACCCTAACCCTCACCCTCACTCTCACCCTAACCCTCATCCTAACCCTTAACCTCAACATAAACCTAACCCTAACCCCAAACCTCACACTAAAACTTACCCTAACCCTAACCCTAACCCTACCCCTCAACATACCCCTCACCCTAACCCTAAACCTAAACCTAACCCTCACCCTCAACCTACCCCTCACCCTAACCCTAATCCTAACACTCACCCTCACACTAATCTTAACCCTAACTCCAACCCTAAACCTAAACCTAAACTTCCCCCTAAACCTCAACCTAACCCTAATGCTAACCCTTACCCTAACTTTAACAGTAATCTAAACCCTCACCCTCACCCTAACCCTCACCCTAACCCTTAACCTCACCCTAACGTTAACCCTAACCCTCAACCTCACCCTAAACCTCACCCTAACCCTAAACCTTACCCTCACCCTAACTCTTACCTCACCATAAACCTCACCCTAACACTAACCCTAACCCTAAACCTTACCTTAACCCTCACCCTCACCCTAAACTTCACCCTAAGCCTAACCCTCACCGTTACCCTAACCCTCAACCTCACCCTCACCCTCAGCCTAACCCTAATCCTAACACTCACCCTCACACTAACCTTAACCCAAACCCTCACTCTAACACTAACCCTAAACTTAACCCTCACCCTTACCCTAACCCTCACCCTCACCTTTAACCTCACCCTAACGTTAACCCTAACCCTAAACCTCAACCTCAACCTAAACGTCACCCTAAGCCTAACACTCACCCTAACTCTTACCTCACTCTAAACCTCACCGTAACCCTAAACCTAACCCTCACCCTCACCACCACAGTAACCGTAACTCTAACCCTAACCTTAAAAATACCCCTAACCCTAACGCTAACCCTCAGCCTCACATTAACCCTAACCCTAACCCAAACCCTCACTCTAACCCTAGCCCTGAACCAAAACCTAAACCTCAACATAACATTAATCCTAACTTCACCCTCAGCCTCACCGTTACCATAAAGGTAACCCTAATCCTAACCCTAATAATAACCCTAAACCTAACCCTAATCCTAACCCTCACCCTCACCATCAGCCTAACCATAACCCTAATCCTAACCCTCACTGTAACCCTAATCCTAAACCTCACACTAACCCTAACCCTAACCCTAAACCTCACTCTTAAACTAACCCTAAACCTCACCCTCAACCTCCCTGTAACTGTAACTCTAACAATAACCCTAACCCTAACCCTAACAATAACCCTAACCCTAACCTCACCCTAACCCTTACCCTCACCCTAACCCTCACCTTCACCCTCAGTGTAACCCTAACCCTAATCCTAACCCTAACCCTCAACCTCACCCTCACCCTAAACTTTACCTTAACCCTAAACCTCACCCTCACTCTGACCCGAACCCTCACCCTAACCCTTACCCTCAACCTAACCCTAACCCTAACCCTCACACTAAAACTTACACTCACCCTAACCCTAACACTACCCCTCAACCTAATCATGAACCTAACCCTAATCCTAACCCTCACCCTCAACCTCACTGTAACTCTAACTCTAACCCTAATCCTAACAATAACCCTAACCCTAACCCTAACTCTCAACCTCACCCTCAACCTACACTTCACCCTAACCCTAATCCTAACACTCACCCTCACACTAACCTTAACACTAACCCTAGCCCTAACCCTAACCCTAAACTTAACCCTAACCTTCCCCCAATCCTCAACCTAACCCTAACCCTAACCCTAACCCTCACCCTAACACTAACCTCTCCCTTACCTTAACCCTCACCCCAACACTTACTCTCACCCTTATGTTAACTCTAACCACAACCCTCAACCTCACCCTAAACCTCACCCTAACCCTAACTCTTACCTCACCCTAAACCTCACCATAAACCTAACCCTAAACCTCACCCTCACCCTCACCATTACCGTAACTCTAAACCTACCCCTAACAATAACCATAACCCTAACCCTAAACCTAACCTTCACCCTCACCCTAACCCTAACCCTAAACCTAACCTTCACTCTAACCCTAACACAAAACCTCACCCTAACCCTAACACTAACCCTAAACCTCACCCTAACCCTAACCCTAAACCTAAATCTCACCCTATCCCTAACCCTAATCCACAACTTCAACCTCACTGTAACCGTAACTCTAACCCTAACCCTAACAATAACCCTATCCCTAACCCTAACAGAAACCCTCACTGTAACCCTAAACCTAAATCTCACCTTAACCCTAACCATAACCTTAACCCTAACCCTCACCCTAACCCTCAACCTCATCCTCAGCCTCGCCCTCACCTTAAAGGTAACCCTAACCCTAACCCTAAAATAACCTGAAACATAACCCTAATCCTAACCCTCACCCTCACCCTAAACCTAACCCTCACCGTCACTGTAACCCTAAGCCTAAACCTCACCCTCACACTACCCTTAACCCTCATTTTCAACATCAACCTCAGCTTACCACTAAGCCTAAACTTTACCCTAACCCTAACCCTCAAACTCACCCTCACGCTAGCCCTAATCCTAACACTAACCCTAACCCTAACCCTCACCCTAACGGTCACCCTACCCGTCACCTTAACCCTAACCCTAACACTAGCCTTAACCGTAACCCTCACCTTAACCCTCACCCTAAACCTATCTCTAAAACTAAATCTCACCCTCATCCTAACCCTAACACTAACCTTAAACCTCTTCCTAATGCTTAGCCTAAAACTCAACCTCACCCTCACCCTCACTGTAACCCTAACCCTAACCCTAACAATAACCCTAACCCTAACCCTAACCCTAACACTCTTCCTCACAGAAACCCTAACCCTGACACAAACCCTCATCTAACCCTCACCCTAACCCTCCCCGTAACCCTTAGCCTCACCCTAACCCTCACCCTAAGCCTTAGCCTTGCCCTCAACCTCACCCTAACTCTAACACTATCACTAACCCTCACCCTAACCCTCACCCTCACCCTCACCCTAACAATCATCCTAACCATAAACCTAACCCTAACCCTCACACTAAGCCTAACCCTCACCCTAACCCTAACCCTAACCCTAGCCCTCATCCTAACCCTCATCCAAAGCCGAAACCTAACCCTCAACCTAACCCTAACCCTAAACAATAACCTCACCCGCACAATAACCCTTACCCTAACCCTTACCCTCACCCAAAACATCACCCTAACAATAACCCTCATCCTCAACTTAAGCCTAACCCTAAACCTAACCCTAGCCCTCATCCTCACACTCACCCTCAGCTTAACACTAACCCTAACCTTAACCCTCACCGTAATCCTCGTTCTCACCCTCACCCTAACCCTAACGCGAACCCTCACACTAACCCTCACCCTCACCCTCACCTTCAGCCTAACAGTATCCCTAAACCTAATCCTAACCCTCACCCTCAGCCTAATTGTAACCCTAACCCTAACCCTAACTCTCCCGATAAACCTCACACTAAGATTAAGGCTAAACCTAACCTTCACTATCACCCTAACCCTCACCTTCAGTCTAACAGTATCCCTAAATCTAATCCTAACCCTCACACTCACCCTCACACCTCACCCTCAGCCTAATACTCACACTCACACTAACCCTCACCCTAACCCTTACCCTCACCCTAACCCTCACCCTCACCGTCACCATAACCCTAACCCTAATCCTAACCCTAACCCTTAACCACACCGTCACCCTAAACCAAACCCTCAACCTAAGCCTCACCCTCACCCTCACCCTCACCCTCACCCTCATCCTAACCCTCACCCTAACACTCACAATCACCCTAACCCAAAACCTAACCCTCACCCTAAAACTCACACTAACGCTCATGATAACCCTAACCCTCACTCTCACCCTAAACCTCACCCTAATGCTTATCCTCACCCTATCCCTCACCCTAACCCTAACCCTATCCATCATCCTAACCCTCAGCCTAACCTTAACCCTAACCCCAACCCTAACCCTAAAACTCATACTCACCCTCATCCTCACTCTCAGCTTAACCCTAACCCTAACCCTAACCCTGATCCTAACTCTCACCCTCACCCCTCACCCTCAGCCTAACCATCACCCTCACACTACTCCTCACCCTAACCCTTACCCTCACCCAAAACCTCACCCTCACCCTCAGCTTAACCCTAAACCTAATCCTAAACCTAACCCTCATCCTCACCCTCACACTAAACCTAACTCCAACCCTAAGCCTCACCCTCACTGCCACCCTAAACCTCACCTTAACCCTTACCCACAACCTAACCTGAACCCTAACCCTCACAATAAAACTTACACTTACCCTAACCCTAAAAATACCCCTCACACTCACCCTCATCCTAACGCTTAACCTTACCCTAATGTTAACCCTAACCCTAACCCTCAACCTCACTCTAAAACTCACCCTAACCCTAATCCTCGCCCTAACTCTTACCTCACCCTAAACATCACCCTATCCCTAACCCTAACCCTAAACCTCACCTTATACCTCACCCTCACCCTAACCCTAACCCTGGACCTAATCCTCACCCTAACCCTAAATGTAACCCTAACCCTCACAATAATCCTAAACCTCACCTTAACCTAAACCTACCCCTCACCCTAAGCCTCATCCTAAACCTACCCATAACCCTAACAATAACCCTAACCCTAAACCTCACCCTAAAGCTAACACTAACCCTCACACTCATCCACGACCTCAACGTGAACGTAACCATATCAATAACCCTAACAATAACCATAACCCTTAACCTAATCCTAACCCTCGCCCTCACCCTAACTCTAACTCTAACCCTAACACTCATCCTAACCGTAACCCTCACCATAACCTTAACACTATAATTAACCCTAAATCTCAACCTAACCCTCACCCTAGCCCTCACCCTAACCCTAACCCTAATCGTAACCCTAACCCTCACCCTAACCCTAACCCTCACCTTCACCAAACCCTCAGCCTAACCCTAAGCCTAAGCATAACCCTAACCCTAACCCGCACACTCACACTCACCCTAAAACTAATCCTAACCGTAACCCTATCCCTAAACCTCACCCTAAACCTAACCCTAACCCTCACCCTCACCTTCACCGTAACCATAACTTTAACCCTAACCCTAACAATAACCCTAAACCTAACACTAACCCTAACCCTAACCCTTACCCTCACCCTAGCCTTCACCCTAACCCTAACCCTAACCCTAACCCTCACCGTCAACCTAACCGTAAACTTAACTCTAACCCTAACCCTAAGAATAACATTAACTCTAACCCTAACTCTAACACAAACCCTAACCCTCACTCGCAACGAAACCCTAACCCTAACTCTAACCCTCTACCTCACTGTAACCCTAACCCTAAACCTCACCATGAGCCTCACCCTCACCGTAAAGGTAACCCTAACCCTAACCCTAACAATAACCCTAATCCTAACCCACACCCTCACCCTAAACCTAACCCAAACCCTAACCCTCACCATCACTGTAAACCTAACCCTAAACCTCAACCTCACCTTAACACTAACCCTCACCCTCAACCTCAACCTCAGCCTAAAACTAATCCTAACCCTAATCCTCACCTTAACCCTCCCCATAACCCTAACCCTAACACTAACCCTAACCCTAACCAAAACAATAACCGTAATCCTAACGCTAACCCAAAACCTCACCCTAACCCTAACCCTAACACTCACCCTCACCCTAGCCTTCACCCTAACCCTAATCCTAACCCTAACCCTTACCCTAACAATCACCCTAACCTTAAACCTAACACTCACCCTAAATCTAAGCCTCACCCTCACCCTCACCTTAGGCCTAATCCTAAGCCTAAGCCTAACCCAAACCCTAACCCTCACACTCACCATCATCCTCACCCTCACCCTCAGCCTAACCCTAACCGTAACCCTAACCCTAACCCTAACTCTCACCATAAACCTCACACTAAGACTAAGGCTAACCCTAACCCTCACTATCACCCTAACCCTCACCCTTTTTCTTACCCTCACCTTAACCCTAACCCTAACAGTCACACTAAACCTAACCCTCACCGTAACCCTAACCCTACCCCTCAGCCTAACCCTCACCCTAACCCTTAGCCTCACCCTAACCCTCACCCTAAGCCTTAGCCTTGCCCTCACCCTCACCCTAATCCTAAGCCTATCACTAACCCTCATGCTAACCCTCACCCTAACCCTCACCTTAACCATCCACTTAACCATCGCCCTAACCCTAAACCTAACCCTAACACTCACACAAAGCCTAACCCTCACCCTAGCCCTAAACCTAGCCCTCTTCCTAACCCTCATCCTAACCCTAAACCTAACCCTCAACCTAACCTTAACCCTAAACCTCACGCTCACCCTAACACTCACCCTAACCCTCACCCTTTTTCTTACCCTCACCTTAACCCTAACCCTAACAGTCACACTAAACCTAACCCTCACCGTAACCCTAACCCTACCCCTCAGCCTAACCCTCACCCTAACCCTTAGCCTCACCCTAACCCTCACCCTAAGCCTTAGCCTTGCCCTCACCCTCACCCTAATCCTAAGCCTATCACTAACCCTCATGCTAACCCTCACCCTAACCATCACCTTAACCATCCACTTAACCATCACCCTAACCCTAAACCTAAGCCTAACACTCACACAAAGCCTAACCCTCACCCTAGCCCTAAACCTAGCCCTCTTCCTAACCCTCATCCTAACCCTAAACCTAACCCTCAACCTAACCTTAACCCTAAACCTCACGCTCACCCTAACACTCACCCTAACCCTCACCCTCACAATAAACATCACCCTAACACTAACCCTCACCGTAACGTTAAGCCTAATCCTCACCCTAACCCTAGCCCTCATCCTCACCCTCACCCTCAGCTAAACACTGAACGTAACCCTAATCCTAACCGTAACCCTCGCCCTCACCCTCACGCTAACCCTAACCCTCACCATAACCATAACCCTCACACTCACACTCAGCCTAACAGTATCCCTAACCTTAATACTAACCGTCACCCTCACCCTCACCCTAACCCTAATCCTAATCCTCACCCTATACATAATGCTAAACCTCAGCTTCACCCTAACCCTTACCCTCACACTAACCCTCACCCTAACTCTTACCCTCACCCTCACACTCAGCCTAAACCTAACCCTAATCATAACCCTAACCCTCATCCTCACCCTAACCCTAAACCTAACCCTAAATCTAAGCCTCACCCTCACTGTCACCCTAAACCACACCTTAAACCTTACAATCAACCTAACCCTAACCCTCACACTAAAATTTACCCTCACCCTAACCCTAACAATACCCCTCACCATACCACTCACCCTAACCCTAATCCTAACCCTAACCCTCACCCTCACCCTAGGCCTCACCCTAACCCTAATCCTAACATTCAACTTCACACTAACTGTAACCCTAACCCTAACCATAACCCTAACCGTCAACAGAACCCTAACCCTACCCCTCACCCTAAGCCTCATCCTAACCCTAACCTCACCCTAACCCTAAACCTAAACCTCACCCTCACTGTAACCCTAACCCTAATCCTCACCCTAACCCTAACCCTAAATCTCACCCTAACCCTAACCCTAAATCTCACCCTAACCCTAACCCTAAACCTCACTCTCAACCTCCCCGTAACCGTAACTCTAAACCTAACACTAACAGTAACCCTAACCCTAACCCGAAACCTAACCCAAACCCTAACGCTCACCCTCACCGCAACCCTAACCCTAACCCTAACCTTCACTCTCACTGTAAACTTAAACCTAAACCTCACCCTCACCCTAAACCTAACCCTCACACTCACCCTCAACCTCAGCCTAACACTAAGCCTAACCCTAACCCTAACCCTCAAACTCACCGTCACCCTAGTCCTAATCCTAACCTTAAACTTTACCCTAACCCTATACCTCACCGTAACCCTCACGCTAACTCTAACACTAACACTAACCCTAACCCTCACCCTCACCCTAACACTATCTCTAACCTTAAACCTCACCCTCACCCTAACCCTAACCCTAACCCTAAACCTCTCCCTATGCCTTAGCCTAACAATCACCCTCACCCTCACCATAACCAAAACCATAACCCTAAAAATAACCCTAACCCTAACGCTAACCCTAACCCTCTCCCTCATCGTAACCCTATCCCTAACCCAAACCCTCACCCTCACCCTAACACTCACCCTATCCCTAAACCTCACACTCACCCTAAATCTAACCCTCACACTCACCCTCACCCTCCACCTAACCCTAACCCTAATCCTAATGCTTACCATCACCCTCACACTCAACCTAACCCTATGCCTAACCTTAACCCTCACCCTAACACTAATACTAACGTAAATCTAAACCCACCGCTAACCCTCACACTAACCGTAAACCTCACCCTAACTCTACCCCTACCCCTCACCCTATGCCTCTTCCTAATCCTAACCCTAACCCTAACCTTAACAATAACCCTAACCCTAAAACTCACCCTAACCCTAACCCTAAACCTCACCCTCACTCTCACCATCATCATAGCAGTAACCATAACCATAACTCTAACCCTAAAAATTACCCTAAACTAACCCTAATCCTATACCTAACCATCACCCTAAACCTAACCCAAACCCTCACCCTAACCTTAACCCTCATCCTAACCGTAACCCGAACCCTAACACTACCCCTCACCCTCACCCTAACCCTAAACCTCACCCTAACCCTAACACTAACCCTCACCTTGAACCTAGCCCTCACCCTAAACTAATCATAACCCTAACCCTCACTCTAACCCTAACCCTAACCCTAACCCTAAATCTCACCCTAACGCTAATCCTAACCCTAACCCTCACCCTAACCCTCACCCTAACCCTGACCCTAACAATTACCCTCACGCTAGCCCTCAGCCTCACCCTAACCCTATCCCTCACTCTCACCCTAAACCTCACCCTAAACCTTACCCTCACCCTAACCCTAACCCTAACCCTCACACTATACCTAACCTTCACCCTAACCCTAACCCTACCCCTCACCCTAATCCTCACCCTAACACTAACCCTAAGCCTCTCCCTAAACCTCATCCTAACCCTAAACCTCACGCTAACCCTAACCCCAAACCTAACCCTAACCCTAACCCTCACGCTAACCCTCACCATAACCCTCACGATAACGCTAACACTCACTCTCACCCTAACACTCACCCTAACCTTAACCCTAACCCTCACCCTAACCCTAACCCTCACCCTAACACTCATCCTAATCCTAAACCTAACCCTAACCCTAACCCTCACCCTTACCCTCACACTCACCCTAAGGCTAACCCTAATCCTCACTCTCACCCTAACCCTCACCCTCACCATAACACTAACATTAACCCTAACCCTAAACATCACAATAAACCTAAACCTCACCCTCACGTTAAACCTACCCTCACTGTAAACCTCACCCCAACCCTTAGCCTCACCCTAATCCACACACTAACCCTCATCCTAACACTAAACCAAAACCTAATCCTCAACCTAATGCTCACCCTAACCGTAACCCTAACTTTAACCCTCACACTAACGATCACTCTAACCCTAAATCTAACCCTAACACTCACACTAACCCTAAACCTCACCGTAACCCTATCGCTATGCCTCATTCTAACCCTCATCATAAACCTAACCCTAACCCTCACCCTAAACCTAACCTTAACCCTCACCCTAACCCTAACCCTATGCCTCACCCTAACCCTAACCCTCACCCTCACCCTGGCCCTCACACTACCCCTAATCCTAACACTCACCCTCACTCTACCCTTACCCTCACCCTAACCCTACCCCTAACCCTTACCCTAAACCTCACACTAAACCTAACCCTCACCATAACCCTAAACCTACCCCTCACCCTAACCCTCACCTTAACCCTAACCCTTACCCTCACCCTCACTCTAACCCTCACCCAACCCCTAATCCTAACACTTACCCTCACCCTAACCCTAACACTCACCCTCACCCTATCCCTCACCCTAACTCTTATCCTTACCCTAACCCCAACCCTAACCCTGACTGTAACTCTCACACTAACCCTAACGCTAACCGGAACCCTCAATGTAACCTTAAATCTACCCCTAACCCTAACACTAACGCTGACCCTAACCCTCACAGTAACCCTAAACCTAACCCTCACCCTAACCCTCACCCTAAAACTAACACTCAACTTAACCCTCACCCTATCATTATGCCTACCGCTAAACCTCACACAAACCCTAACCCTCAACCTAATTCTACCCCTACCCTCACCCTAACCCAAACCCTAACCCTAACCCTAAATATCACCCTCAGCCTAACCCTAACACTCACCCACACCGTAGCCCTCACTGTCACCCTAACACTCACCCTCAACCTAACACTCACCCTCACCCTAAATATCAACCTAACCCTAATCCTAACCCTCAACCTCACCCTCAGTCTATCCCTAATCCTAACCCTCACACTCAACCTCACCCTCACCCTCACCCTACCCTAACCTCAACCTCACCCTAGCCCTAACCCTAGCCCTCACCCTAACCCTCACACTAACACTCATGATAACCCTAAAACTCATTCTCACCCTAACCCTCATTATAACACTTACCATCACCCTAAACTTTAGCCTCACCCTAACCCTCACCGTAACCCTAACCTTAACCCTAAACCTCACCCTATCCCTCACCTTAACCCTCACCCTAACCCTAACACTAACCCTCACCCTCATCCTAAACCTAACCCTAACCCTAACCCTAACCCTCACCCTCACCCTAAACCTAACCCTAATGCTCACACTAAACTTAACCCTCAACCTAACCCTAAAACTACCCCTCACACTTATCCTAACCCTAACCCTAAACATCACCCTAACCTTCACCCTAACCCTAATCCTAACACTCACCCTCAACCTAACCCTAAACTTCACCCTAACCCTAAACCACAACCGCACCCTAATCCTCAACCTAACAATAACCCTCACCATAACCCTTCCCCTAAACCTAACCCTAAACCTCAAGCTAACCCTCAAGCTAACAATAACCCTAAACCTAGCCCTCACCCTCACCCTAAACTTCACCCTCAAACGTGGCCTCAACCTAACCTTCACCCTAACCCTAACCCTAACCCTAACCCTCACCCTCACCATCACCCTCAACCTAAACGTAAACCTAACCCTAATCCTAACACTAACCATAACCCTCACCCTCACCCTAACCATAACCCTAACCCTCACCCTAATGCTAATCCTCACCCTCACCTTCACCCTCAGCCTAACCAAGCCCCTAACACTAACACTAACCGTAAACCTCACCCTCACCCTAACACTAATCATAACACTCACCCTCACCCTAACCCTCACACTAAACCTTAACCTCACCGTAACCCTAACCCTAAACTTCAATGTAAACCTAACCCTAACCCTACCCCTCACCCTAACCCTAACCCTAATCCTAACCCTCTACCTAAACCTAACCCTAACCTTCACCCTCACCGTAACATTCACCGTTACCCTAACACTCACCCTACCCGTAACCCTCACCCACACCTTAACCGTCACACTAACCCTAGCCCTCATCACCCTAACCCTAACCCTTACCCTAACCCTCAGCCTAACCCTAACCTTACCTAACCGAAACCCTCACCCTCACCCTCACGCTCACCCTAACCCTCACCCTCACCCTAACCCGCACCCTAACCCTAAACCTAATGCTAACTGTCACCCTCACCTTCATCTTCAGCCTAACCCTAACCCTAACACTAATCCGAACCCGAACCCTCACCCTCAGCCTAACCCTAACCCTTAAACTAACCCTCACCTAAACACTTACCCTCACTATAACCCTCACCCTCAACCTCACACTCACCCTCAGCCTAACCCTAAACCTAATCCTAACACTAACCCTAACCCTAACCCTCAACCTAAACCTAACACTAAACCTCACCCTCACCCTCACCCTCACCCTAACCCTAACCCTCACTCTCACCCTAACCCTAACCCAAAACCTATCCATCACTCTGAGCCTAAACCTCACACTAAACCTTACCCTCAACCTAGCCCTAACCCTAACCCTAACCATCATGCTAAAACTAACACTCACCTTAACCCTAATCCTACACCTCACCCTAAACCTCAAACTAACCCTAACAGTAACCCTAAACCTAGCCCTCACCCTACCCCTAATCCTAACATTCTTGCTCACCCTAACCCTAACCCTCACCCTAACCCTAAACCACACACTCACCCTAACCCTATCCCTAACCCTAAACTTAAACCTTACCCTCAGCCTCATGCTCACCCTAAGCCTCACCCTCACACTCACCCTAACCATAAACCTAACACTATCCCCCAAGCTAACCTTAATCCTAACCCTAATCCTAACCCTAACCCTCAACATCACCCTCATAGTCACAATAACCCTAACTCTTACCCAAACACTAACCCTCACCCTAACCCTAATCCTAACCCTCACCCTCACCCTAAACCTCATCCTAACCCTAAACCTCACCCTAACCCTTACCCTCCAGCTTACCTGCACTCTAAACATAACCTGAAACCTAACCCTAACACTAACCCTCATGCTAACCCTCACCCTAACACTCACGATAACGCTAACACTCACTCTCACCCTAACACTCACCCTAACCCTAACCCTAACCCTCAACCTAACACTCACCCTCATCCTAAACCTAACCCTAACCCTAACACTCACCCTTATCCTCACACTCACCCTAAGGCTAACTCTAATCCTCACTCTCACCCTATCCCTCACCCTAACCCTTACCCTCACCATAACACTAACACTAACCCTAACCCTAACCATCAAACTAAACCTAGCCCTCACCTTCACCCTAAACATACCCTCACCATAAATCTCACTCTAACCCTTAGCCTCATCCTAACACTCACCCTAAGCCTTAGCCTCACCCTAACCCTCATCCAAACCCTAAGCCTAACCCTAATCCTCAACCTAATGCTCACCCTAACCTTAACCCTAACCTTAACACTCACCCTAATCATCACCATAACCCTAAATCTTACCCTAACCCTCACACTAACCCTAAACCTCAACCTAACACTATCCCTAACCCTCATTCTAACCCTCATCCTAAACCTAACCCTAACCCTCACCCTAAACCTAAACCCAACCCTCACCCTAACCCTAACCCTACCCCTCACCCTAACCCTAACACTACCCCTCACCCTAACCCTAACCCTAACCCTCACCCTGACCCTGGCCCTCACACTACCCCTAATCCTAACACTCACCCTCACTCTAACCCTTACCCTCACCCAAACCCTAACCCTAACTCTACCCATAAACCTCACAATAAACCTATCCCTCACCCTAACCCTAAACTTAAGCCTCACCCTAACCCTAACATTAACGCTAACGCTTACCCTCACCCTCACGATAGCCCTCACCCAACCCCTAATCCTAACACTTACCCTCACCCTAACTCTAACCCTCACCCTCACCATAACCCTCACACTATTATCCTCAACCTAACCCTACCCCTAACCCTGACCCTAACTCTCACACTAACCCTGACTCGAACACGAACCCTAACCTTAAACTTACCCCGAACCCTAACACTAACCCTGACCCTAACCCTCACCCTAACCCTAACATTAACGCTAACGCTTACCCTCACCCTCACGCTAGCCTTCACCCAACCCCTAATCCTAACACTTACCCTCACCCTAACTCTAACCCTCACCCTCACCATAACCCTCACACTAATTATTATCCTCAACCTAACCCTACCCCTAACCCTGACCCTAACTCACACTAACCCTAACTCAAACCCGAACCCTAACCTTAAACTTACCCCGAACCCTAACACTAACCCTGACCCTAACCCTCACAGTAAACCAAAACCTAACCCTCACACTAAACCTAACCCTACCTCTCACTCTAACCCTCACCCTAACCCTAACCCTAAACCTAACCCTCAACATAACTCTAACCGTAACCCTCACGCTCAGCGTAACCCTCACTGTCACTCTAACAATCTCCCTAACCCTAACACTCACCCACAACTTAACCCTCACCCTAAACATCACCCTAACTCTAACCCTCATCCTAACCCTAACCCTTACCAAACCGACACCCTCACCCTTACCCTCACTCTATCCCTAACCCTAAACAAACTACCTAACCCTTACCTACATAAACCCTCACCCTCACCCTCACCCACACCCTAACCCTCGCCCTCACGCAAGCCCTCCTCCTAGCTGTAATACAAACCATAACCCTCACCCTCACCCTCACCCCTCACTCTAAACCTAACCCTAACCCTCACCCTCACCCTAACCTGACCCTTAACCTCAACCTCAACCTAAGCCTAATTCTAACCCTAACCCTCACACTAACCCTAACCCTCAACATAACCCTAACCCTACCCCTCACCCTAACACTCACCCTAACCCTCTCACCCTAACCCTAAACCTAACCCCCACCCTCAACCTAACACTCACTGTCACCCTATCCTTCACCCTAAACCTAACCCTCAGCCTCACCCTAACCGTAAGCCTAACCCTAACCCTAAGCCTAACCCTCACGCTCACCCTAACCCTCACCCTAAACCTTACCCTCACCCTCACCCTAATGCAAACCCTAACCATAAGCCTCACAGTAAACCTAACCCTCACCTAACCCTAAACCTCAACTTCATCCTAACACTAAACCTAAACCTAACACACATCCTAACCCTAACCCTAACCCTAAACCTCACCCTAACCATAACTCTCACCCTGACCCTTAACATACACCTCACACTAACCCTCACCCTAACCCTCATCCTAACCCTAACCCACAGCCTCACACTCACCCTCAGACTAACCTTAACGCTAACTCTTACCCTCAACCTCACCTCTTATATTCACACTCACCATATCCCTAATGCTACATCGAACACTCACCCTCACCCTAACCCTCAACCTAACCCTCACCCTCACCTTAACCCTAACCCTCACCCTCACCCTACCCCTAAACCTAACCCACAACCTAACCCTAACCCTAACCCTCACCCTATCCCTAAAAATCACCCTAACCCTAACATTAACGCTCACCGTCAACTTCACCCTAACCCAAACACCTTAACCCTCACCCCAACACTAACGCTAACCCTAAACCTCACCCTCAACCTAAACCTCAACCTAACACTTACCCTCACCCTAAATCTAACGCTAAACCTAACCCTAATCCTCACACTTACCCTAACCCTAACCCTAACCCTCACCCTAACCCTCACCCTCACCCTCATCCAACCCTAGCCCTCAGCCGAAAGCTAACCCTAACCCTCACTCTCACCCTCACCCTCACCCTAATCCTTACTCTCACCCTAACCCTCACCCTAACCCTCACTCTAACTCTCACCCTAACCCTAAACTTAAACCTCACCCTAACCCTCACACTAGCGCTAACCCTAACCCTAACCCTCACTGGAATGCTAAACCTAACCCTAAACCTAACACTTACACTAACCCTTACCGTCATCCTAACCGTCACCCTAAAACTAACCCTCACACACATACTTACCTTCACTCTCACCTGAACCCTCACCCTCACCCTAAACCTAAACCTCACCCTAAACTTCACACTATCACTAAACCTCGCCCTCACCCTAAAACTCACCCTTACCCTCACACTCACCCTAACCGTCACCCTAACTCTAACCCTCACACACACCCTTACCTTCACATTCAACTGAACACTCACTCTCACCCTAAACCTCAACCACACCCTAAACTTCACACTAACACTAAACCTCACCCTAACCCTCACCCTCACCCTAAAACTCACCCTTACCCTCACCCTCACCCTAAGCTTAACCCTAAAAATAACCCTAATCCTAAACCTAAGCCTCACCATTACCGTCACCCTAACCTTAAACCTAATACTAATCCTCAGCCTCACCCTCACCTTAACCCTAACCCTAACCCTTAGCCTAACCCTCACACTCACCCTAACCCTAAACCTAAATGTAACCCTCACCCTCACCCTAAACCTAACACTAACCCTAACCCTCACCCTCATCCTAACCCTCACCCTAACCATTACTCTCACACTAACCCTAACCCTAACTCTAACACCAACCCTCACAATAACCCTAACCCTCACCATAACCCTAACCCTACACCTCACCCTAACCCTCACCCTATCCCTAACCCTCACTCTAACACTAACCCTAACCCTCAACCTCACATTAATCCTCACTGTCACCCTAACCCTCACCCTAAACCTAACCCTCACCAACACCCTAACCCATACCCTCACCCTCACCTTCACACTCACCCAACCCTCACCCTCACCCTAAACATCACCATAACCTTAACCCTCACACTAACCCTAATCCTAACCCTCACCCAAACCCTCACCTTCATCCTAATCCTCACCCTATCCCTAACCCTAAGCAAACTACCTAACCCTTACCTACCTAAAACCTCATCCTCACCCTCACCCACACCCTAACCCTCGCCCTCACCCAAGCCCTCCTCCTAACCGTAATACTAACTGTAAACCTCATTCTCACCCTCACCCCTCACGCTAAACCTAACCCTAACCCTAACCCTCAACCTCAACCTAAGCCTAATTCTAATCCTAACCCTCACACTAACCCTAACCCTCAAAATAACCCTAACCCTTCCCCTCACCCTAACACTCACCCTAACCCTAACTCTCACACTAACCCTAAACCTAACCCCCACCCTCACGCTAACACTCAGTGTCACCCTATCCTTCAGCCTAAACCTAACCCACTGCCTCACCCTAACCGTAAGCCTAACCCTAACCCAAACCCTAACCCTCACTCTCACCCTAACACTCACCATAAAACTTACCCTCACCCTCACCCTAAAGCTAACCCTAACCATAACCCTCACACTAAACCTAACCCTCACCTAACCCTAACACTCACCCTCATCCTAACCCTAACCCTAAACCAAACACACACCCTAACCTTACCCTAACCCTAAACCTGACACTAACCATAATGCTCACCTTGACCCTAAACATACACCTCACACTAACCCTCACCCTAACCCTCACCCTAACCCTAAACCTCAGCCTCACCCTCAACCTCAGACTAACCTTAACGCTAAGTCTTACCCTCACCCTCACCTCTTACACTCACACTCACTATATCCCTAATGCTAAACCTAACACTTACCCTCACCCTAACCCTCAACCTAATCCTCACCCTAACCCTAACCCTAACCCTCACCCTAGCGCTAACCCTAACCCTAACCCTCACTGGAACGCTAAACCTAACACTTAAACTAACCCCCACCTCATCCTATCCGTCACCCTAACCCTAACCCTCACACACACCCTTAACTTCACCCTCACCTGAACCCTCACCCACACCCTAAAACTCAACCTCAACCTAAACTTCACACTAACACTAAACCTCACCTTAAACCTCACCCTCACCTTCACGCTAAAACTCACCCTTACCCTCAAATTCACCCCAAGCTTAACCCTAAACCTAACCCTAATCCTAAAACTAAGCCTCACCATTACCCTCACCCTAACCCTAAACCTAATCTTAACCCTCAGCCTCACCCTCACCTTAACCCTAACCCGAACGTTAAACCTTAGCCTAAACCTAACCCTCACCCTATCCCTAATCCTAACCCTCATACTCACCCTAACCCTAACCCTAACCTTAACCCTCACCCTCACCCTAAATCTAACACTAACCCTAACGCTCACCCTCATCTTAAACCTCACCCTAAACATTACCCTCACACTAACCCTAACCCTCACCCACACCCTCACCTTCACCTTCACCCGAACCTGAACCCTCACCCTAAACTTCAAACGCACCCTAAACTTCACACTAAACCTAAACCTCACCCTAACCCTAACCCTCGCCCTGAACCTCACCCTATAACTCACCCTTACCCACACCCTCACTCTAAGCCTAACCCTAAAACTAACCCTAATCCTAAACCTAAGCCTCACCATCACCCTCACCCTAACCCTAACCCTAATCCTAAATCTCAGCCTCATCCTCACAGAAACCCTAAACCTAACCCTAAACCATAGCCTAACCCTAAGCCTCACCCTAACCTAATCGTAACTCTCAAGCTCACCCTAACCCTAACCATAACCATAACCCTCACCCTCACCCTAAACCTAACGCTAACCCTAACCCTCACCTTCACCCTAACCATCACCCTAACCCTTATCCTCACACTAACCCTAACCCTAAATCTAACCCTAACCATCATACTAACCCTAACACACACTATAACCCTAAACCTACCGCTCACCCTAATACTCACCCTAACACTAACCGTCACCCTAACCCTAAACCTAACCCCCACCCTCACCCTAACACTCACTATCACCCTAAACCTCACCCTAAACCTAACCCTCACCCACCATCTAACTTTCACCCTCACCCTCACCCAACCCTCACCTTCAACCTAAACATCACCCAAAACTTAACAATCACCCTAACCCTATTCCTAACCCTCACCCTAACCCTCATCCTCACCCTAACCCTCAACATGACCCTAATCCTCACCCTATCCCTAACCCTAACACTTACCTACCGAAACCCTCACCCTCACCCTCACCCTAACTCTCGCCCACACGCAAGCCCTCACCCTAACCCTAATCCTACCCATAACCCTCACCCTCACCCAAACACTCACCCTCAGCCTTACCCTAACCCTAATCTTAATCCTAACACTAACCCTCACCCTCACACTAACGCTCACCCTAACCCTAACCCTAACCGTCAGCCTCACCTTATACATTACCCTAACACTGACCCTAACCCTCACACTAACACTCACCACAACACTCACACTCACCATAATCCTCACGCTCACCCTAACCCACAACCTAACCCTTACACTTACCCTAACCCTACACCTACCCCTCACTCTAACCCTCACACTAACCCTAAACCTAACCCTAACCCTCACCCTAGAACTCACCCTAAACCTAATCCTAACCTTAACACTCACACTAATCCTTATGCTCACACTAACCCTAAACATCAACCTCAACCTAACCCTCACCCTAATCTTCACTCTAACCCTAACCCTAACCCTCAAGCTAGCCCTCACCATAACCCTCACCCTAACCATCACCCTCACCCTAACCTTCACCCTCACCCTAACCCTCACCCTCACCCTAATCCTCAACTTCACGCTAATCCTCACCTTATCCCTAACCCTAACACTTACCTACCAAAACCCTCAGCCTCAACCTCACCCTCACCCTAATCCTCGACCTCATGAAAGCCCTCACCCTAACCCTAATCCTGACCATAACCCTCAACCTCACCCTCACCCTCACCTTAACCCTCGCCCTCACACAAGCCCTTACCCCAAACCTAACCCTCACCCTAACCCTAATCCTAACCCTCACCTTCACCCTCACCCTAAACCTAACCCTAACACTAACCCTGACCCAGACCCTCAACCTCACCCTAACCCTCACCCTAATCCTTACCCTCACCCTAACCCTAAACCTAACCCTAAACCTATCCCTCATCCTAGACCTAACCCTAACCCTCACACTAACAGTAACCCTAACCCTAAACCTCACCCTCACCCTAACCCTAACCCTCACCCTAACCCTAGACCTCTCCTTAACCCTAATTCTAACCCTAACCCTCAGCCTCACCCTAACCCTCATCCTAACCCTAATCCTCACCCTCACCCTAACCCTCAACCTCACCGTAACCTAACCCTAACTATAACCCTAACCCTCACCCTAAACCTAATACTAACCCTAACCCTCACCCTAACCATTACCCTCACACTAACCCTAACCCTAATTCTAACCCTAACCCTAACCATAACCCTAAACCCACAACTCACCCTAACCCTAACCTTCACCCTAACCCTATCCCTAACCCTCAACCTCACACTAATCCTCACTTTCCCCCTAACCTTCACCCTAAACCTTACCCTCACCCTAACCCTAATCCTAACCTTCACCCTAACCCTCACCCTCACCCTAACACTCAACTTCACCCTAAACATCACCCTATCCCTAACCCTAACCAAACTACCTAACCCTTACCTACCTAAACCCTCACCCTCACACTCACCCACACCCTAACCCTCGCCCTCATGCAAGCCCTCCACCTAACCATAATATTAACCGTAACCCTCATCCTAACCCTCACCCCTCACCGTAAACCTAACCTTAACCCTCACCCTAACCCTAACCTGACCCTTACCCTCAACCTCAACCTAAGCCTAATTCTAACCCTAACCCTCAAACTAACCCTAACCCTCACCATAACCCTAAACCTAGCCCTCAACCTAACACTCACCCTAAACCAAACCCTCACCCTAACCCTAAACCTAACCCCCACCCTCACGCTAACACTCACTGTCACCCTATCCTTCAGCCTTAACCTAACCCTCAGCCTCACCCTAACCGTAAGCCTAACCCTAACCCTAACCCTAAACCTCACACCCACCCTAACACTCATGCCAAACCTTACCCTCACCCTCCCCCTAACCATAACCCTCACAGTAAACCTAACCCTCACCTAAGCCTAAACCTAACCCTCATCCTAACCCTATCCCTAAACCTAACACACACCCTAACCCTAACGCTATCCATAAACCTCAACCTAACCCTAACCCTCACCCTGACCCTCAACATACACCTCACACTAAACCTCACCCTAACCCTCACCCTAACACTAATCCTCAGCCTCACCCTCACCCTCGGAATAACCTTAAAGCTATCTCTTACCCTCACCCTCACCTCTTACACTCACACTCACCATATACCTTATGCTAAACCTAACACTCACCCTCACCCTAACCCTCAACCTAACCCTCACCCTCACCCTAACCCTAACCCTCACCATCACCCTAATCCTAAACCTAACCCTCACCATAACCCTAACCCTAACCCTCACCCTATCCCTAAACCTCACCCTAACCCTAACACTAACCCTCACCCTAACCCAAACCCTAACCTTCACCTTAACCCTTGCCCTAACACTAACGCTAACCCTACACCTCACCCTCAACCTAAACCTCACCCTAACCCTTACCCTCACCCTAAATCTAACGCTAAACCTAACCCTAACCCTCACATTTAACCTAACCTTAACCCTAAACCTAACCCTCACCCTAACCCTCACCCTCACCCAACCCTAGCCCTCAGGCGAACGCTAACCCTAAACCTCACTCTCACCCTCACCCTCACCCTAATCCTTACTCTCACCATAACTCTACCCCTAACCCTCACTCTAACACTCACCCTAAACCTAAACGTAACCCTCATCCTAACCCTAACCCTCACCCTCACCCTAACGATAAACCTAACCCTAACCCTCACTGGAACGCTAAACCTAACCCTAAACCTAACACTTACACTAACCCTCACTGTCACCCTAACCGTCACCCTAACCCTAACCCTCACACACACCCTTACTTTCACCAACACTCGAACCCTCACCCTCACCTTAAACCTCAACCTCACCCTAAACTTCACACTAACACTAAACCTCACCCTAACCCTCACCCTCACCCTCACTCTAAAACTCACCCTTACCCTCAAACTCAACCTAAGCATAACCCTAAACCTAACTCTAATCCTAAACCTAAGCCTCACCATCACCCTCAACCTAAGCCTAAACCTAATCCTAATCCTCAGCCTCACCCTCACCTTAACCTTAACCCAAACTCTAAACGTTAGCCTAAACCTAACCCTCACCATATCCCTAATCCTAACCCTCACACTCACCCTAACCGTAACCTCACCCTAAATCTAATGCTAACCTTAACCGTCACCCTCACCCTAACCATTATCCTCACACTAACCCTAACCCTAAATCTAACCCTAACCCTCACAATAACCCTAACCCTCACTATAACCCTAACCCTACAACTAACCGTAACCCTCACCCTAACCCTAACCCTCACCCTAACCCTCACCTTAAACCAAACCCTAACCCTCAACCTCACACTAATCCTCACTGGCACCCAACCCTAACCCTAAACCTAACCCTCACCCACAACTTAACCCGAAACCTCACCCGAACCCGAACCCTCACCCAACCCTCACCCTCACCCTAAACATCACCCTAACCTTAACCCTCACCCTACACCTAATCTTAACCCTCATATTAATCCTCACCGTCACCCTAACCCTCACCTTCAACCTAATCGTCACACTAACCCTAACCCTCACCCTTACCCTAAACCTACCCCTCTCACTAAAGCTAACCTTAACTCTAACCCTAATCCTCACCCTAACCCTAACGCTAACCCTAACCCTCACCCTAACCCTAACCCTCAGGTTCAAGCTCAACCTGTCTAACCCCAACCCTAATCCTAATCCTAACCCTAAACCACACCCTCACCCTCATCCTAACTATAACCCTAACCCTAACCCTAACCCTCACGCTCACATTAACCTCACCCTCACTCTCACCCTTACACTCACCCTCACCTTAACACTAACGATAACCCTAACCCTCACTCTCACCCTAAACCTCACCCTAACAATTACCCTCACCCTAACTCTAACCCTAACCCTAACCCTCACACTAAACCTAGCTCTCACCCTAACCCTAGCTGTACCACTCACACTAACCCTCACCCTAACCCTAACCCTAACACTCACCCTAAACCTAATGCTAACCCTAACCCTCAAAATCACCCTAGCCCTCAATCTTATCCTAACCTTAAGCCTAAATTTCACACTCAACCAAACCCTCAGACTAACCCTAACCCTCAACCTAACCGTAAACCTCACCCTCACTCTCACCCTCACCTTGAGCCTAACCCTAACCCTAACTCTATAACTAACCCTAACCCTCAACCTCACCCAAAACCTCACCCTCACCCTACACCTAACCCTCACCCTAAACCTATCCCTCACCCTAATCCTAACCCTAACGCTTACACTCACCCTCACCCTAACCCTAAACCTAACCCTCAGCCTCACCCTAACTGTAAGCCTAACCCAACCCCTAACCCTAACCCTCACTCTCACCATAACCCTCACCCTAAACATAACCCTAAACTTCACCCTAAATCTAACCCTAACCATAACCCTCACACTAAACCTACACCTCACCCTAACCCAAAACCTAGCCCTCACCCTCACTCTAAACCTCACCCTCATCATAACCCTAACCCTAAAACTAACTCACCCTAACCCTAACCCTAAACCTCACCCTAACCCTAACATTCACCCTAACCCTCACCCTCACCCTAATGCTCAACCTCAGCCTAACACTAAGCCTAAGCCTAACCCTCACCCTAACCCTCACACTCACCCTCACCCTAACTCTAATCCTAAATTTAACACTATTCTTAACCTCAACCTAAGCCTCACCCTCACCCTAACCCTAACCCAAATCCTCACACTAACCCTCACCCTAACCCTAACTCTAACCTTAATGCTCACCCTCACCCTAACCCTAACTCTAACCCTAAAACTCACCCTAACCCTAACCTTCACCCTCACCCTCAACCTCACCGTAAATCTAGCCTTAAACCTAACAATAATACTAACCCTAAACCTAACCCTAACCCTAACCCTCACCCTCAGCCTCACCCTCACAACACACTTATCCCTAACCCTAACACTAACAATAACCCTAATCCTAAGCCTAACCCTAACCTTAATTTTAATCCTCACCCCCACAGTCACCCTCAGCCTAACCCTAAACCAAACCCTAACCCTAACACTAACCCTAAACCTAAACCTAACCCTAAATCTAACCCTAAACCTAACCCTAATCCTCAGCCTCACCTGCACCCTAACCCAAACTCTAACCCTAACCCTCACCCTAACTCTAAGCGTAATCCTAACCCTAACCCTAAGCCTCACAGTTACCCTCACCCTAACCCTAATCCTAGACCTAACCCTATCCCTAACCCTAACATGCACCCTATCCCTCACCCTAGCCCTCACCCTAACCCTAACCCTAAACCTCATCCTAAACCTGACACTAACCATATCCGTAACCCTCATCTTAACCCAAAACCTAACCCTCACCCTCATGCTCAGGCTAAGCCTAAGCCTAAGCCTAACCCTAACCCTCATCCTAAACCTAACACTAACCCTAACCCTAACCCTAAATCTCACCCTCAACCTAACCCTAACTCTAACCCTAACCGTAACAATAACCCTAACCCTCACCCTAACCATAATCCTCACCCTAAACCTAAACCTCACCCTAAAACTTACCCTCACGCTACCACTAACCCTAACCCTAACACTAACCCTCATACTAACACTAACCATAACCTCAGCCTAATACTAAACCTAAACCTCAACCTAAACCTAACACTCATGCTCAATGTAACCCTCACTATAACCCTAACCCGAACCATCACCCTAACCCTAATCCTCACCCACACCCTCACCCTCAGCCTAAACCTAAGCTTAACCCTCAACCTCACCCTAACCCTCCCCCTAACCCTAACTCTAACACTAAACCTCACCCTCTGCCGAACAATAACCCTAACCCTAAACCTCAACCTAACCATGAACTTCACCCTCACCCTCAACCTCACCGTAACTCTAACCCTAACCCTAAAAATAACACTAGCCCTAACCCTAACCCTAACCGTCACCCTCAGCCTCACCCTCACGGCAAAGTAAACCATAACCAAACACTAACAATAACACTAACCCTAAGCCTAACCCTATCCCTAACCCTAATCCTAACCCCCACCCTCACCCTCAGCCTAACCCTAAGCCTAAGGCTAACCCTAACCCTAACCCTCTCCGTAACACTAACAGTAACCCTAAAACAAACCCTAACCCTAATCCTAGCCCTAAATGTAACCCTAAACCCAAACGTAATCCTCAGGCTCACACTCACCCTAACCCAAACCCTAATGCTAACTCTCAGTCTTACTCTAAACCTAAACCTAATCCTCACACTCACACCCTAACCCTAATCCTAAACCTAACCCTATCCCTAACCCTAACCCTCACCCTAACCCTCACCCTAGCCATCACCCTAAGCCTAATCCTAACCCTAAACCTCATCCTAACCCTGACCCTAACCCTAACCCAAACCCTAAGCCTAACCCTAAACCTAATCGTCACCCTCAAGCTCCGCCTAAGCCTAAGCTTAAGCCTAAGCCTAACCCTAACCATAACCCTCACTGTAACCCTAACCCTAACCCTAAAACTAACACTAACCATCAACCTAACCCTACATCTAAACCTAATACTCAGCCTCACCTTCACCCTAACCCTAACCCTCACCATAACTCTCAGCCTAACAATATCCTTAACCCTAACACTCACACTCACCCTCACCCTAACCCTAATCCTCAAACTAACCCTATCCTTAATGCTAACCCTCACCCTCACTGTAACCCTTACCCTAACCCTCACCCTAAACATAAAATTAACCCGAATCCTAAATCTCACCCTAACCCTAACCCTAACCCTCACCCTAACCCTAGCCCTAAACCTCACCCTCAGCCTAACCCTAACCTAATCCTTACACTAACACTAACACTAACTCTAAACCTAACCCTAAATCTAATCCTAAACGTAATCCTAATCCTCAGCCTCACCTGCACCCTAACCCAAACTCTAACCCTAAACCTCACCCTAACTCTAAGCCTAATACTAATCCTAACCCTAACCCTCACCCTCATCCTAGCCCTCAACCTCACCCTAACCCTAACCCTAAACCTCATCCAAAACCTGACACTAAACACAACCGTAACCCTCACCGTAACCCGAACCCTAAACCTAACCCTCATTCTCAGCCTAAGCCTAAGCCTAAACCTAACCCTAACCCTAACCCTCACCCTAACGCTAACACTAACCCTAACTCTAAGCCTAAATCTCACCCTCACCCTAACCCTAACGTGAACTATCACCCTAACCTTAATTCTCACCCACACCCTCACCCTCAGCCTATCACTAAGCCTAACCCTAACCCTCCCCCAACCCTCCCCCTAACCCTATCTCTAACACTAAACCTCAACCTCTCCCTAATAATGACCCTAACCCTAAACCTCACACTTAACCTAACCTTCACTCTCACCCTCAACCTCACCGTAACTCTAACCCTAACCCTAACAATAACACTAACCCTAACACTTACCCTAAACCTCACCCTCAGCCTCACCCTCACGGCAACAATAACCATAACCATAACACTTACAATAATCCTAAACATAAGCCTAACACTATACCTAACCCTAATCCTAACCCCCACCCTCAACCTCAGCCTAACCCTCAGCCTAACCCTAAGCCTAACCCTAACCCTAACCATCACAGTAACCCTAACTCTAAGCCTAACACAAACCCTAACCCTAAACCTAGCCCTAAATCTAACCCTAAACCTAAACCTAATCGTCAGCCTCACACTCACCCTAACCCAAACCCTTACCCTAATCCTCACCCTAACTCTCAGTTTAACCCTAACCCTACCCCTAACCCTCACACTCACCCTCAACCTAAACCTAATCCTAAACCTAACCCTATCCCTAACACTAACCCTTACCTTAACCCTCACCCTAGCCCTCACCCTAACCCTGACCCTAACCCTAACCCTAACCCTAAGCCTAACCCGAAACCTAATCCTCACCCTCATGCTCCGCCTAAGCCTAAGTGTAAGCCTAAGCCTAACCCTAACCCTAACTCTCCCTAACCCTAACCCTAACCCTAACCCTGAATCTAAACCTAAATCTCACCCTCACCCTAACCATAACTCTAACACTAACCCTAACAATAACCCTAAACCTCACCCTAACCATTACGCTCACCCTAACCCAAACCCTCACGCTAACACTTACCCTCATCCTAACCCTAACCCTAACCCTAACACTAACCCTCACACTAACCATAAACCTTACCCTAATCCTAAACGTCACCCTAACGCTAACCCAAACCCTCACCCTCACCCTAGCCCTCACCCTAACCCTAATTCTAAACCTTACCCTCATCCTAACCCTAACCCACATCCTCACCCTAAACCTCACACTCACCTAACACTAATCGTCAATTTAACCCTCACCCTAACCCTAAACATAAACATTAACCTAGCCCTAAACATAACTCTAATCCTTAAACTTATCTTAACCCTCACCCTCAGCCTAAACCTCACCTTTACCCTTACCATCATCCTCAGCCTAACCCTCACCCTAACCCTAAACCTCATCCTAACCATCACCCTAACCTAAAACCTAACCATCACCCTAACGCTAACCCTCACCCTCAACCTCCCGCTCAGCCTAACCCTAACCCTAAGCCTAAACCTAACCCTAACCCTAAACCTCACCTTAACCCTAACAATAACCCTAAGACTAATCCTAACCCTATACCTAACCCTAAATCTAACCCTAAACCTAACCCTAATCCTCAGCCTCACCTGCACCCTAACCCAAACCGTAACCCTAACCCTCACCTTAACTCTAAGCCTAAGGCTAACCCTAAAACTAAGCCTCACACTCACCCTCTCCCTAACCCTAATCCTAAACCTAACTCTATCCCTAATCCTAACCCTCACCTTAACTCTCACCCTAGCCCTCAACCTAACCCTAAACCTCATTGTATACCTGAAACTAAACATAACCCTAATCCTCACCCTAACCCGAACCCTAAACCTCACCCTCATGCTCGGCCTAAGCCTAAGCCTAAGCCTAACCATAACCCTAACCCTCACACTAACAATAACCCTAAAACTAACCCTAAATCTAACCCTAAACCTCACCCTCACCCTAACCCTAACTCTAACCCTAACCCTAACCCTAACAATAACCCTAACCCTCACCCTAGACATAATCCTCACCCTAACCCTAAACATCACCCTAACACTTACCCTCACCCTAACACAAACCTGAACCCTAAAACTAACCCTCACAATAACCCTAACCCTAGCCTCACCCTAACCCTAACCCTAACCCTAACCCTCAACATAACCCTAAACCTCACGCTCAACGTAACCCTAAACCTAACCCTGACCCTCACCCTAAAACTTGCCCTCACCCTAACACTAACCCTAACCCTAATCCTAACCCTAACCCTAACCCTCACCCTCACCGTAACCATAATCCTAACCCTAACCCTAACAAAAACCCTAACCCTAACCCTAACCCTAACCGTAACCATTACCCTCACCCTAAAACTTACCCTCACCCTAACACTTACCCTCACATTAACACTAACCGTAACCTGAACACTAAGCCTCACACTAACCCTAACTATCACCCTAACCCTATACCTCACCCTAACACTAATCCTAAACCTCAACCCAACCCTAGCCCTAACCCTAATACTCATCCTCACAGTAAACCTCACACTAAACCGAACACTAATCCTCAATCTAACCCTCACCCTCACCCTAACCCTAACCCTATCCCTCGCCCTAACCCTAACCCTTACACTTATCGTAACCCTCACCTTCAGCCTAATCCTCACCTTACCCTTACTGTCACCCCCTACCTAACCCTCACCCTAAGCCTAACCCTTACCCTAACACTAACTCTACCCATAAACCTCACCCTCACCCTAATCCTAACTCTAACCCTAACCCTAACACTAAACCTAACACTAACACTAACCCTAACCCTCACCCTCACCCTCACCGTAAACCTTACCCTAACCAGAACACTCACCCTCACCCTTACCCTAATCTTAACGCTAAAGCTGAACCTAATCCTAACCCTCAACCTCACCGTAAACTTAACCAGAATCTTACTCTCACCCTAACCCTAACCCTAACTTTGACTTTAACCCTAACATTAAAACTCACCCTCACCCTAACCCTCACCCTAATCCTAATCCTAACCCTAACCCTCATCCTAACCCTCCCCCTAACCCTTAACCTAACACTCACACTAACCCTAAACCTCACTCTAAACCTGACCATCAGCCTAACCCTAAGCCTAACCCTAAACCTAACCCTAACACACACACTCACCCTCACTCTAACCTTAATCCTAAACCTAACCCTCACCCTCACCCTCACCCTCACCCTCAGTGTAACAATAAGCCAAAAACACACCCAAACCCTAACCATCACAATCACCCTAACCCTTACCCTAATCCTAATCCTAACCCTAACCCTAACGCTCACCCTCAGCCTCAACTTAACCCTAACTCTAACCCTAAACCTCACCCTCACCAAACCCTAAACCTAACCCTAACCTTAAATCTCACCCTAAACATCACCCTCACCCTAGCCCTCACCGTAAACCTAATTCTAACCCTAACCCTCATCCTGACCTTCCCCATAACCCTAACCCTAAATCTCACCCCAATTCTAACCCTCACCCTCATGCTCAGTTTAACACTAAGCCTAAGCCAAAACCTTGACTTAACCCTCACCCTCACCCTAGTCCTCACCCTAACACAAATCCTAACCCTAACACTCAACCTAACCCTAAACCTCACCCTCACCCTAACCCTTACCCTAACCCTAACCCTGACCCTCACCCTAAGCCTAATCTTAACACTAAACCTCAACCTAACCCTAACCCTCAACCTCACTGTAACCATGACCCTAACCCTCAACCTAACGCTAAACTTAACCCGAATGCTACTCTCACCCTAACCCTAACCCTTACTCTCACCCTAACCCTAACATTAAACCTCAACCTAACCCTAGCCCTCACGATAATCCTAATCCTAACCCTTACCCTCACACGCACCCTCGCCCTCAGTGTAACCCTAAGCCTAATCCTAACTCTAACCCTAACCCTCAAACTCACCTTAACCCTTACCCTAATCCTAATCCTAACCCTAACTCTCACCCTCACCCTCAGCCTCACCTTAAGCCTAACTCTAACCCTAAACCTCAACCTCACCATAACCCCAACCCTAAAACTAACCCGATTCCTCACCCTAACCCTAACTCTAACCCTAAACCTCACCCTCACCCTAACCCTAAACATAACCCTAAAACTCACCATAACCCTAACCTTCACCCTCACCCTCAACCTCACCGCAAATCAATCCCCAACCCTCACAATAATCCTAACCCTAACCCTAACTCTAAACCTAAGCCTCACCCTCACCGTAAACTTAAACCTAAACCTCAACCTCAGCCTAACCCTCACCGCAAACTTAACCCTAACCATAATACTAACATTAACCCTAACCCTAAGCCTAACACTAACCTTAACTCTAATCCTCACCCCCACAGTCACCCTCAGCCTAACCATAACCCTATCCCTAACCTTAACACTAACCCTATCCCTAAACCTAACGCTAAATTTAACACTTAACCTAACCCTAATCCTCAACCTCAACTGCACCCTAAACAAAACCCTAACACTAACCGTCACCCTAACTCTCAGGCTAAACCTAAACCTAACTCTAAGCCTCACACTCAACCTCACCCTAACCCTAATCCTAAACCTAACCCTATCCCTAACCCTAACCCTCAACCTAACACTCACCCTAACACTCACCCTAACCTTAACCCTAACCCAAAACCTCATCGTAAACCTGACAGTAATCATAACCCTAAACCTCACCCTAACCCTCACCTTAACCCGAACCCTCATGCTCGGCTTAAGCCTTAACCTCAGCCTAAGCCTAACCCTAACCCTCACCCTAACCCTAAACCTAACACTAATCCTAACTCTAACCTTAAATCTCACCCTCACAGTCACCCTAACCCTAAATCTAAACCTACCATAACCCTAACAATAACCCTAACCCTCACCCTAACCATAATCCTCACCCTAACCATAATCATCACCCTAATCCTAAAACTCACCCTAAAACTTGCCCTCACCCTACCACTAACCCTAATCGGAACACTAACCCTCACAAAAACCCTAACCCTAAACTCAACCTAACCACAACCCTAAACCGAAACCTCAACCTAAGCCTAATCCTCACGCTCAACTTAACCCTAAACCTAACCATAATCCTCACCCTAACCCTAACCCTCATACTAACACTTACCCTCACCCTAACACTAACCCTAATCCTAATCCTATCCCTAACCCTAACCCTCACCCTCCCGCTCACCGTAACTATAACCCTAACCCTAATGCTAACAATAACCCTAAGCCTAACCCTAAACCTCACCCTAACCATAACCCTCACCATAACCCTAAGCTCACCCTAACACCCTCACCCTAAAACTAACCCTATCCCTACCACTAACCCTCACACTAACCCTAACCATCATCCTAACACTAAACCTCACCCTAACACTAACCCTAAACCTCACCCTCACCTTAGGCCTCACCCTAACCCTAACCCTCATCCTCACCCTAAACCTCACACTAACCCTAACATTTATCCTCAATATAAACCTCACTCTCACTCTAAACCTAACCCTAACCCTCACCCTAACCCTAACCCTCACCCTTACCATAAACCTCACCCTCAGTCTAACCCTCAACTTTACCCTTAGCGTAACCCCCACCCTAACCCTCACCCTAAACCTAACTCTAGCCCTAAACCTCACCCTCACTCGAAACCTAATTCTAACCCTAACCCTAACACTAAACCTCACCCTAAACCTAACCCTAAACCTTATCCTCAACCAAACGCTCAGCCTAACCCTAAGCCTAACACTTACCCTAAACCACACCCTCACCCTAGCCCTCACCCTAACCCTAATCCTAAAACTAAACCTTATCCTAACCCTCACCCTAATCCTAACCCTAACCATCACCCTAACTCTAATCCTCACCCCCACCCTCACCCTCAGCCTAACCCTAAGCCTAAGACTAAGCCTAACCCTAACCCTCACACTCACCCTCACCCTAACCCAAATCCTAACCCTAACTCTAACACTAACCCTAAACCTCAACCTAACCCTCACCCTAATCTTAACACTAAAACTAACCCTAACCCTAACCCTCGACCTAACCCTCCAACTAAATCTAAACCTAACCCTAAACCTCACCCTCACCCTAACCCTAAACCTAACCCTCACCCTCACCCTCACCCTCACCCTCACCATAACTCTAACCCTAACCCTAACAATAACACTAATACTAACCCTAAAACCAACCCTAACCCTAACCCTAATACTAACCCTTACCCTAACCCTAAACCGCCCATTAACTCTCACCCTAACCCTAACCCTAACACAAACCATAACCTTAACCCTCAACCTAACCCTCACCCTAACCCTAACTCTAAACCTAAACCTCACCAACACCCAAAACCTAACTTTAACTCTAATGCAAACCCTAAACCTCACGCTAACCCTAACCGTAACCCTCACACTCACCCTCACCATAACCGTAACCCTAAACCTAACACTATCAATAACCCTAACCCTAATATTAACCCTCAAACTAACCATAAACCTCACCCTAACCCAAACCCTGACTTAACACTTATCCTCACCCTAACACTAACCCTAACCACAACCCTAACCCTCACACTAACCCTAACCCTAACCTCACCCTAACCCTAACCCTAACCCTCAACCTTAACCTAAACCTCACGCACAACCTAACCCTAACCATAAACCTCACCCTAACCCTAACCCTCATACTAACACTTACACTCACCCTAACACTAACACTAATCCTAATCCTAACCCTAACCCTAACCCTCACCTTGACCCTCACCGTAACCGTTACCCTAACCCTAACGCTAACAATAACCCTAAACCTAACCCTAACCCTCACCCTAACCATAACCCTCACCATAACCCTAAGCTCACCGGAACAACCTCACCCTAACACTAAGCCTAACCCTAACACTAACCCTCACACTAAGCCTCACCATCACCCTAATCCTAAACCTCACCCTAACACTAAACCTAAACCTCACCCTGACCTTAGCCCTCAACCTAAACCTAACACTCATCCTCACACTAAACCTCACACTAACCCTAACATGAATCCTCAATCTAAACCTCACACTCACCCTAACCCTAATCCTAATCCTCACACTAACCCCCCTAACCCTAAACCTCAACTTTACCCTTACTGTCACCTTCACCCTAACCCTCACCCTAAACCTAAACCTCACCCTAACCCTCATCCTAACCATAACCCTAACCATCACCCTAACCTTAACCCTAACCCTCACCCTAACCCTAACCCTCACCCTTACCATAACCCTCACCCTCAGCCTAACCCTCAACATTACCCTTACCGTCACACCCACCCTAACACTCACCCTAACCCTAACCCTCACCCTAACCCTAACTCTACCCCTAAACCTCACCCTCACCCTAACCCTAACTCTAACCCTAACCCTAAAACTAAACCTCACCCTAACCCTAACCCTAAACCCTTATCCTCAACCAAAGGCTCAGCCTAACCCTAAGCCTAAGCCTAACACTTACCCTAAACCACATCCTCACCCTGGCCCTTATCCTAACCCTAATTCAAACCCTAACCCTCATCCTAACACTCACACTAACCGTAACACTAACCATCACCGTAACTCTAATCCTCACCCCCATCCTCACCCTCAGCCTAACCCTAAGCTAAGCCTAAGCCTAACCCTAAACCTCACATTCACCCTCACCCTAACCCTAATCCTAACCCTAACTCTAACACTAACCCTAAACCTCAACCTAAACCTCACCCCAACTTTAACCCTAAAACTGACCCTAAACCTAACCTTCGACCTAACCGTCCAACTAACCCTAAACCTCACCCACACCCTAACCCTAATCGTAACCCAAATACTAAACCTCACCCTAACCCTAAACCTAACCATCACCCTCAGCCTAACCATAACTCTGACCCGAACCCTAACAATAACACTAATCCTAACCCTAAACCTAACGCTAACCCTAACCCTAATGCTAACACTCACCCTCACCCTAACCCTAATCCTAACCCTCAACCTAACCCTAACCCTCACCTTCACCGTAACCCTTACCATCATCCTAACCCTCACCATAAACCTAACCCTAACCTTAAAAGTTACCCTAACACTAACCCTAATCCTCACCATCAAACTAGCCCTCAAACTAACCCTACTCATAAAACCTAAACCTAAACCTAATCCTCAACCTAACCCTAATCCTAACCCTCACCCTAACCTTGACCCTAACCCTGAACCTAACCCTGACCCTCATCCTAACACTTACACTCACCCTAACACTAACCCTATCCGAATCCTAACCCTAACCCTAAACCTCACCCTCAACCTCACCGTAACAGTAACCCTAACCCTAACGCTAACAATAAACCTAACCCTAACCCTAAACCTCACCCTAACCATAACCCTCACCATAACCCTAAGCTCACCGTAACACCTTCACCCTAACACTAAGCCTAACCTTAACACTAACCCTCACACTAACCCTAACCATCACCCTAACACTAAACCTCACCCTAACACTAACCCTAAACCTCACCCTCACCTTAGCCCTCACCCTAACCCTAACCATCATCCTCACCCTAAACCTCACACTAACCATAACACTTATCCTGAATCTAACCCTCACTCTCACTGTAACCCTAACCCTAACCCTCACCCTAAACCTAACCCTCACCCTTACCATAAACCTCACCCTCAGCCTAACCCTCAAATTTACCCTTACCGTCACCCCCACCCTAACCCTAAACCTAACCTTAACCCTAACCCTAACTCTACACCTAAACCTCACCCTCACCCTAACCCTAACTCTAACACTAACCCTAACACTAAACCTCACCCTAAACCTATCCCTAACCCTTATCCTCAACCAAACACTCCCCCTAATCCTAAGCCTAAGCCTAACACTTACCCTAACCCAAACCCTCACCCTAGCCCTCACCTAATCCTAATCCTAAACCTAACCCTTATCCTAACCCTCATCCTAACCCTAACCCTAACCATTACCATAACCCTAACAATCACCCCCGCCCTCACCCTGAGCCTAACACTAAGCCTAAGCCTAAGCCTATCCCTCACACTCACCCTCACCCTAACCCTAATCCTAACACTAACTCTAACATTAACCCTAAACCTCAATCTAACCCTCACCCTAACCTTAACCCTAAAACTAACCCTAACCCGAACCCTCAACCTAACCCTCCAACTAGCCCTAAACCTAACCCTAAACCTCACCCTCACCCTAACTCTAATCCTAACCCTAAACCTAAAACTCACCCTAACCCTAAACCTAACCCTCACCCTCACCCTCACCATAACTCTAACCCTAACCCTAAAAATAACACTAATCCTAAACCTAAACATAACCCTAACCATAACCTTAATGCTAACACTCACCCTCAACCTAACCCTAATCCTAACCTTAACCCTCATCCTAAACCTAACCCTCACCCTCACCGTAACCCTAACCCTGATCCTAAATATCACCCTAAACCTAACCCTCATCCTAACACTTACACTCACCCTAACACTAACCCTAATCCTCATCCTCAACCTAACCATCAACCTAACCATAATTTTAACCCTAATCCTCATGCTAACCCTCACCCTAACCGTAATCCTAACCCTCATCTTAACTCTAACCCTAACCCTCAACCTAACCCTAACCCTCAAGCTCACCATAACCCTAAACCAAACCCTCTCCCAAAACCTAAATTTAACCTGAACCCTAACACTGAAGCTAACCCTAACCCTAATGCTCAACCTAAAGCTAACCCTCACCTTCACCCTCTCCCTTACCCTAAACATAAGCCTAAGCCTAACCATAACCCTAAACCTCACACTCACCCTAACCATTACATTAATCCTAATCCTAACCCTAAGCCTAACCCTCACGCTCAACCTTAACCTCACTCTAACCCTAACTCTAAAACTAACCTTAACCCTAACCCTCAACCTCAGCCTCACCCTTACCCTAACTATAACCCTGAACCTCACACTCACCCTAACCCTAACCCTAACCCTAACCTAAACCTCACCCTAACACTAACCCTTAAACCTCACCCTCAGCCTAGCCCTCACCTTAACCCTAATCCTAACCCTCATACTAAACCTCACCCTAAAACTAACCCAAACCCTCAACCTAACACAAATCCTAACCCTAACCCTCAACCTAACCCTAAACCTCAGCGTACCCCTTATCTTAACCATCAACCTAAACATAAAATTAAACCGAATCAGAATTCTCAACATAACCCTAACCCTAACAATCACCTTAACCCTAACCCTAAACCTCACCCTCATCCTAGCCCTCACCCTAACCCTAATCCTAACCCTAACCCTCATCCTAACCCTTCCCCTAATCCTTACCCTAACCCTCACCCTAACCCTAACACTCACACTCAACCTAAGACTCAGCCTAACCCTAAGCATAAACCTAATCCTAACCCGAACCCTAAACCTCACACTCACCCTAACCCTAACCCTAATCCTAACCTTAACCTTAACCCTCACCTCACCCTAACCCTCACCCTAACCCTAACCCTAAACCTAACACTAACCCTAGCCCTAACCCTCACCCTCAGCCTCAATCTAACCCTAACTCTAACCCTAAACCTCACCCACACCATAACCCCAACTCTAACCCTAACCCTAAACCTCACCCTCACCCTATCCCTCACCCTATCCCTAATCCTAACCCTAACGCTCATCCTAAACCTCCCCATATCCCTAACCTTAACCCTCACCCTAACCCTAACCCTAACACTCACACTCACACTCAGCCAAACCCTAAGCCTAAACCTTATCCTAACCCTAACCCTAAACCTCACAGGCACCCTAAACCTAACCCTAATCCTAAACTTATCCTTAAGCATCACCCTAACCCTAACCCTCACCCTAACCCTAACACTAAACCTAACACTAACCCTAACCCTAAACCTCACCCTCAGCCTCACCCTAACCCTAACTCTAACCCTAAAGCTCACCCTCACCATTACCCCAACCCTAACCCTAACCCGAAACCTCACCCTAACCCTAACCCTAACCCTAACCATAACCCTAAAACTCACCCTCATCCTAACCCTATCCCTAACCCTAAAACTCAACCTAACCCTAATCTTGAACCTCACCCTCAAAATTATGGTAACTCTAGCCCTAACCCTAACAATAACACTAAACTTAACCCTAACCCTCACACTTACCCTCAGCCTCACCCTCACTGCAAACGAAACCCTAACCATAACACTAACAATAACCCTAACGCTAAGCCTAACCCTAAACCTAACTCTAATCCTCACCCCCAGTCACCCTCAGCCTAACCCTAAGCCTAACCCTAACCCTAAGCCTAACCCTCAACATAACCCTCACACTAACTGTAACCCTAAACCTAACCCTAAATCTAACCCTAAACCTAACCCTAAACATCAGCCTCAACTGCACCTTAATACAAACCGTAACCCTAACCCTCAACCTAACCCTAAGCCTAACCCTAACCCTAACCCTGAGCCTCACACTCACACTCACCCTAACCCTAATCCTAAACCTAACCCTATCCCTCACCCTAAACCTCACCCTAACCCTCAACCTAGCCCTTACCCTAACCTTAACCCTAACCCTAAACCTCATCCTAAACCTGACAGTAACCATAACCGTAACCTGAACCCTAACCCGAACCCTAACCCTCACCCTCAAGCTCGGCCTAAGCCTAAACCTAAGCCTAACCCTAACCCTCACCCTAACCCTAACCCTAACACTAACCCTAACTCTAACCCTAAAGCTCACCCTGACCCTAACACTAACTCTAACCCTAACCCTAACCCTAACACTAACCCTCACCCTATCACTAACCCCAAACGTAAAACTAACCCTCACACTTACCCTAACCCTAAACTCACCATAAACCTAAACCTAACCTTAACCCTCAACCTAACCCTACCCTCACGCTCAACATAACCCTAACCTCACGCTCAACGTAACCCTCACCCTAACCCTGACCCTCACCCTAACTATTACCCTCAGCATAACCCTAAGCCTCACCCTAACACTTACCCTCACCTTAACACGAACCCTAATCCTAATCCTAACCCTAAACCTAAGCTTCACCCTCACAGTAACCGTAACCCTAACCCTAACCCTAACAAAAACCCTAACCTTAACCCTTACCCTCTCCCTAACCATTACCCTCACGCTAAACCTAACCCTCACCCTAACACTTACCCTCACCTTAACACTAACCGTAACCCAAACACTAAGCCTCACACTAACCCTAACTATCACCCTAACCCTATACCTCACCCTAACACTAACCCTAAACCTCAACCTAACCTTAGCCCTAACCCTAACCTTAAAACTCATCCTCACGGTAAACCTCACACTAACCCTAACACTAATCCTTAATCTACACCTCACACTCAACCTAACCCTAACCCTAACCCTCAACCTAACCCTAACCCTCACCCTTATCGTGACCCTCACCCTCAGTCAAAACTTCACCTTACCCTTAGTGTCACCCCCACCCCAACCCTCACCCTAAGCCTAACACTCAGCCTAACATTAACTCTACTCCTAAACCTCACCCTCACCCTAACCCTAAATCTAACCCTAACCCTAACACTAAACCTCACAGTAACCATAACCCTAAACCTCACACTCACCATCACGCTCAGCTTAACCCTAAGCCTAAGCTAAACCCTAACCCTAACCCTCACCCTCACCCTAGCCCTCACCCTAAAACAAATCCTAACTATAACCCTCAATCTAACCCTAAACCTCAACCTCACCCTAACCCTAATTTTAAGCCTAAACCTCAACCTAACCCTAACCATCAACCTCACAGTAACCCTTCCCTAACCCTCACCCTAACCCTAAACTTAACCCGAATCCTAATCTCCCCTAACCATAACGCTACCTCTCACCCTAACCCTAACCCTAAAGCTCACCCTCACTCTAGCCCTCACCCTAACCCTAATCCTAACCCTAACCCTCATCCTAACCCTGCTCCTAACCCTTAAACTAACCCTCAGACTAACCCTAACCCTCACCCTCACCCTCACCCTCAGTGTAACCCTAACCCAAACCCGAACCCTAACCCTAACACTCACAATCACCCTAAACCTTACCCTAATCCTAATCCTAATCCTAACCTTAACCCTAACCCTCACCATCAGCCTCACCTTAACCCTAACTCTAACCCTAAACCGCACCCTCACCCTATCCCTAAACCTAACCCTAACCCTAAACCTCACCCTAACCCTAACCCTAAACCTGACCCTCACCCTAGCCCTCACCCTAAACCTAATCCTAAACCTAACACAAATCTTAACCCTCCCCATAACCCTAAGACTTACCATCACCGAACCCTAACCCTCACTCTCACCCTAAACCTCAACCTAACCCTAAGCCAAACCCTAATCTTAACCCTAACCCTTACACTCACCATAACCCTAACCCTAATCCTAATCCTAATCCTAACCCTAACCCTCACCCTCAGCCTAACCCTCACCTTAACCCTAACCCTAAACCTAACACTAACACTAACCCTAACCCTCACCCTCAGCCTCACCATAACACTAACTCTAAAACTAAACCTCACCCTCACCCTAACCCTAACACTAACCGTAACTCTAAACTTCACCCTAAAACTAACAATAAACCTAACCCTCACCTTAGCCCTCACCCTAACCCTGACCGTCATTCTCACCCTAAACCTCACACTAACCCTAACACTTATCCTCACTCTAACCCTCACCCTCACTCTAACCCTAACCCTAACGCTCACCCTAACCCTAACACTAAACCTTACCATAACCCTCAACTTCAGCCTAACCCTCACCTTAACCTTTCCGTCACCCCCACCCTAACACTCAACCTAACCCTAACTCTAACCCTAAACCTCACCAACACCCTAACCCTAACTCTAACCCTACCCCTAACACAAAACCTCATCCTAACCCTAGTCCTAACCCTTATCCTCACCCAAAAGCTCAGCCTAACCCTAAGCCTATGCCTAAAACATACCCTAACCCACACCCTCATCCTAGCCCTCACCCTAACCCTAATCCTAAACCTAACCCTCAACCTAACCCTCACCCTAATCCTAACCCTAACCATCACCCTAGCCCTAATCCTCACCCCCACCCTCACCCTCAGCCTATCCCTAATCCTAAGCCTAAGCCTAACCCTAACCCTCAAACTCACCCTCACCCTAACCTTAATCCTAACCATTAATCTAACACTAAACCTAAACCTCCACCTAAACCTCACCCTAACCTTAACCCAAAAACTTACCCTAACCCGAACACTTGACCTAACCCTCCAACTAACACTAAACCTAACCATAAACCTCACCCTCACCCTAACCCTAATCCTAACCCTAAACCTAAAACTCACCCTAACCCTAATGCTAACCCTCACCCTCACCCTCACCCTCACGCTCACCATAACTCTAACCCTAACCCTAACAATAACACTAATCCTAACCCTAAACCTAACCCTAACCCTAACCCTAATGCTAACACTCACCCTCACCCTAACCCTAATCCTAACGCTAATACTCAACCTCACTCTAACCCTAAACCTCACCCTAACCCTCACCCTTACACTAATCCTCAACCTCACCATAACCCTAACCCTCATCCTAACCCTCATCCTAAACCTAACCCTAAACTTAAACCTTACCCTAACACTAACCCTAATCCTCACCCTCACCCTAGCCCTCAACCTAACCCTAATTGTAACCCTAATCCTCATCCTAACCCTCACCCTAACCCTAATCCTAATCCTCACCCTAACCCTAACGCTAACCTCACCCTAACCCTAACCCTCATCCTAACCCTCATCCTAACCCTAACCCTAACCCTAACCCTCATCCTAACACTCACCCTCACCCTAACACTAACCCTCACCCTATTACTCACAATAATCCTAACTCTATCCCTCACCCTCACTCTAACCCTCACTTTAAACCTTACCCTCACCCTTGCCCTAAACCTAACGCTCACCGAAACCCTCACCCTAAACTTAACCCTAAACCTAACCCTAACCCTCACCCTCACCCTCCCCATAACCCTAACCCTAACCCTAATCCTCACCCTCACACTAAACCTGACCCTAATCCTTACCCTCACCCTAAACATAACCCTAACCCACACAGTAATCCTAACTCTCACCCTAACCCTATCCCTCCCTGTAACACTCACCTAACACTAACCCTAAGCCTAAAACTCACCCTAACCCTACCCCTACCCCTAATGCTCACCCTAAACTTCAACCTCAACATCACCCTCACCCTAACCCTAACCCTCACCCAAACCCTAACCCTCACGAGAACCCGAACCCTCACCCTCAGCCTCACCCTCACCTTAAACATCACACCAACCCTAACCCTAAACCTAACACTCAGCCTAAACCGAACGGTCACCCTAACCCAAAACCTCACCCTAATCCTCAAACTAACCCAAAAGCTAACCATTTCCCTAACCCTAACCCTCACCCTCACCATCATACTAAACCTAACACTAACCCTCACCCTCACCCTAATCCTTAACTTCACCCTAACCCTAACCCTTACCCTTACTCTAACCGTCACCCTAATCCTAATATTCACCATAACCCTAACCCTACCCCTTACCCTAACCCTCATCCTAACCCTAACCCAACCCTAACCATCACCCTAACACTAACTCTAAACCTACACCTAATCTTCAAAAACACCCTATCCCTCACCCTAACCCTAATGCAAACCGAACCCTAAACCTAACCCTATTCCTAACCCTCACCCTAAACCTCACACTAACTCTAACCATCACTCTAACCCTAAACTTCATCCTATCCCTGATCCTCCCCCTAATCCTCCCCCTAACCCTAACCTTAACCCTTACCTAACCGAAACGCTCACCCTCACCGTCACCCTCAACAAAACCCTCAACCTCACATTAGACCTCACCATAAACCTTACGCTAAACCAAACAATAACCCTCACACTAACCCTCACCGTCACCCTAAACCTAACCCTAAGCATTACCCTCAACCTAACCCTAACCCTAACTCAAACCCTCACACTAACCCTAACCCTCATCCTAACCCTAACCATCACCCTCACCCTAAACCGCACCCTAAACCTTACACTCAACATAACCATAACCCTGACTCTAACCCTCAAACTAACCCTAACCTTCATCCTAACCCTCACTCTAACACTTACCCACAACCTAACCATAACCCTAAACCTCTCCCTAACCCTAACCCTAACCCTAACCCTAACACTAACCATAACCCTTACTTCACCCTAATCATCACCCTAACCGTTACTGTCACCCTCACCGTGAAAATCACACTAACCCTAATCCTCACCCTAACCACAACCCTACCACTCACTCTCACCCTCAGCCTCAGCCTAACAAATATCCTAACCCTAAACCTCACCCTCACCCTCACCCTAACACTAACCCTAACCATCATCCTAACCCTAACCCTAACCCTCACCCTCATCCTCAGCCTAACCGTAACCCTAAAGCTAAACCTAACCCTCACCCTCACTCTAACCCTAACCGTACTCCTCACCCTAACCCTCATCTTCACTCTAACCCAAACACTAATCCTAAACCTCACCCTCACCTTCAGCCTAACCCTAAACTTAACCCTCACCCTCACCCTAAACCTCAACCTAACCCTAATACTCACAATAACACATAACATCACCCTAATCCTAATATTAACCCTAACCCTCACCCTATCCTTCATCCTAATCCTAACCCTAACCCTAACCCTAACCTCACCCTAATGCTAACACTAACCCTCACCCTCACTCTAGCCCTCAACCTAACCCTAATCTTAACCCTAAACCTCACCCTCAGTCTCACCTTAATCCTAACACCCTAACCCTCACCCTCACACTTATGCTCGGCCTAAGCCTAAGCCTTAGGCTAAGACTAACCCTAAGCCTCACATTCACCTTCACCCTACCCCTAACCATAACACTAACCCTTACCCTAAACCTCACACTAACTCTCACCCTAAAGCTAACTGTAACTTCTACCTCACCCTAACCCTAACCCTCACCTTCACCCTAGCCCTCCGCCTAACACTAAGCCAAACCCTAACACTAACCCTAACCATAAATCTCAACCTAACCCTCACCCTAACCCTAACCCTCACCCTCACGCTAGTCCATACCCTAACTCTAAGCCTAAGCCTAACCCTCAATGTAAACCTCACTCTAACCCTAACCCAAACCCACAACCTAAACTTAACACTCACCCTGACCCTCACCCTAAATCTAATCCTAAGCCTAACCCTAAACCTAATCCTCAAACTCACCCTCGCCTTAACCCTAATCCTAATCCTAATCCTAGCCCTAACCCTCACCCTAAACCTCACACTAACACTACCTCTAACACTAACCCTAACCATAAACCTAACCATAAACCTCACCCTCAGCCTCACCCTCACCACAAACTTAACCCTAACCATAAAAATAACAATAATCCTAAAACTAACCCTAACCCTAACACTCACTGTAAACCTAACCCTAACCCTAACCATAACCCTAAACCTTACCCTAACCCTAACCCTAACCCTAACCCTAATCATCACCCCCACCCTCACCCTAACCCAAACCCTAACCCTAACCCTCACCCTAACCCTAACCCTAACCCTAAACCTACCCTAACCCTAACCATAAACCTAAACCTAACCCTAACCCTGAAACTCATCCAAACCCTCACCCTACCCCTAACCCTAACCCTCACACTAAACCTCACCCTCATGCTCGGCCTAAGCCTAACCCTAACCCTAACCCTAACCCTCACCCTAAACCTAACCCTAACAATAACCCTAACTCTAACCCTAAACCTCACCCTAACACTAACCCTAACCCTAACCCTAAATCTCACCCTCACAGTAACTTTAAACCTAATCCTAATCCTACCAATAACCTTAACCCTAACCCTAACACTCACCCTATCCATAACCCTTACCCTAACCCTAACCCGAACCCTAACCCGAACCCTCACTCTCACCCTTAGGCTTGGCCTAAACCTAAGCCTAAGACTAAGACTAACCCTTACCCTCACACTCAACCTCACCCTAACACTAACAGTAACACTCACCCTAACCCTAACCCTCACCCTCACGCTCACCCTCCGCCTAACACTAAGACTATCACTAACCCCAACCCTAACCCTAATACTAACCCTAAACCTAACCCTCACACTAAACTTCACCCTAACCCTCACCCTCACCCAAGCCCATAACCTAACCCTAAGCCTAATCCTAACCCTCACCCTAAACCTCACTCTAACCCTAACCCCAACCCTCACCCTAACCCTAACCCTCACCCTCACCCTCTGCATAACTCTAATCCTATCACCAACCCTAACCCTCACCTTAACCTCACTTTAACGCTAACCCCAACACTAACCCTAACCCTAAACCTAACCATAAACCTCACTCTCAGCCTCACCCTCACTGTAAACTTAACTCTAACCATAACACTAACAATAACCCTAACGCTAATCCTAACCATAACCCTAACCATCACTGTAACCCTACCCTTAACCCTAATCCTAACTGTAACCCTAAAACTTACCCTAACCCTAACCCTAACTCTAAACCTAATTCTCACCCTCAACCTCACCCTAAACCAAACACTAACCCTAACCCTCACCATAACCCTAACCCAAACGCTAAACCTAACCCTAACCCTAACCCAAAACCTAAACCTTACCCTAACCGTACACCTAACCCTAACCCTAAACCTCATCGGAACCCTCACCCTAACCCTAACCCTCACACTAAACCTAACCCTAACCCTCACCTTCATGCTCGGCCAAAGCATATGCTTAAGCTGAAGCCTAACCCTAACCCTAACCCTAACCCTCACCCTAACCCTAACCCTAAAAATAACCCTAACCCTCACCCTGTCCATAACCCTCACCCTAATCCTAACCCTCACACTCACCCTTAGGCTCGGAATAAGCCTAAGCCTAAGACTAAGAGTAACCCTTACCCTCACACGCACCCTCACCCTAACCCTAACAGTAACACACACCCTAACACTAACCCTCACCCTAACACTAACACTAACCCTAAACCTCACCCAAACCCTAACCCTAACCCTCACCCTCACCCTCCGCCTAACACTAAGCTTATTCCTAACCCCAACCCTAACCCTAACACTAACCCCAATCCTAACCCTCACCCTAACCCTCATTCGAAACTTGACCCTAAACCTCACCCTCACCCTAGCCCATACCCTAACCCTAAACCTAATCCTAAACTTCACCCTAACCCTCACTCTAACCCTAACCGCAACCCTCACCCTAACCCTAACCCTCAACCTCACCCTCAACATAACTCTAATCCTAACCCTAACCCTAACCCTAATCCTCACACTCACCCTCACCTTAACCCTAATCCTAATCCGAACCCTAACACTCACCCCAACCCTAAACCTCACCCTAAAACTAACCCTAACCCTAACCCTCACCCTAACCCTAACTCTAACCCTAAACCTCACCCTAACCCTAAACCTCTCCCTAACACTTACCTTCACCCTAAAACTAACCTTAACCTGAACACTAACACTCACACTAACCCTAACCATCACCCTAAACTTAAAACTCACCCCAACCCTAACCCTAACCTTCAACATAGCCCTAACGCTAACCTTTACACTAACCTTAACACTCATCCTAACCCTAATCCTCACACTCACCCTCAAGCTGGGCCAAAGCCTAAGCATAAGTCTAAGACTAACCATAACCCTCACACTCACCCTCATCCTAACCCTAAACGTAACCCTATCCCTAAACCTAACCCTCACACTAACCCTCACCCTAAAACTAAAACTAACTCTAAAGATAAACCTCACTCTCAGCCTCACCTTCACCGTAAACTTAACCCTAAACATAACACTAAGAATTACCCTAACCCTAACCTTAATCCTCACCATAACCCTAAACCTAACCCTAACACTAACCCTAACCATAACCCTAACCCTAAACCTAACCCTAACCCTAAACCTAACCCTAATCCTTATCCTCACCCTCACCCTAACCCAAACCGAAAACCTAACCCTCACTCTATCCCTAACAGTAATCCTAAACCTAACCCTAACCCTAACCCTAACCCTAAACCTAATCCTAACCGTAACCCTAACCCTAAATCTCATCATACCCTTCACCCTAACCCTAACCCTAACCCTCAACCTAACCCTAACACTAACCCTCACCCTCATGCTCGGCCTAAGCCTAAGCCTAAGCCTAACCATAACCATAAGCCTAACCATCACCATAACCATAAACCTAACACTAACCCTAACTCTAACCCTAAACCTCACCCTCACCCTAACTCCAACTCTAACCCTAACCCAAAATCTAAACCTCACTCTAACCCTAACCCTAACCCTCACCCCCACACTCACCAAAAACGTAAACCTAACCCTAATCCTAACAATAACCCTAACCCTCACCTTCAGCCTCACCCTAACCCTAATTCTAACCCTAAACCTCACCCTCATCCTAACCATAACCCTAACCCTAAACCTCACCCTAAACCTAACCCTAAACCTCACCCTCACCCTAGCCCTCACCCTAACCCTAACTCTCATCCTCACCCTAAACCTCACACTAACCCTAACATTAATGCTCAATCTAACCCTCACACTCACCCTAACCCTAAACCTAACCCTCACCCTAACCCTAACCTTCACCATTACCATAACACTCACCCTCAGCCTAACCCTCACCTTTACCCTTACTGTCCCCCTCACCCTAAGCCTAACCCTCACCCTCAACGTAACCCTAACCATAACCCTAAACATCACCCTAACGCTAACCTTAACCCTCACCCTCACTCTAGCCCTCACACTAACCCTAAACCTAACTCTAACCCTAAACTTCATCCTAAGCCTCACCCTAACCCTAAAACCCTAAACCTCATCCTAACCCTAACCCTCTCCCTTACACTCATGCGCGGCCTAAGCCTAAGACTAAGCCTAAGACTAACCTTAACCATCACACTCAACCTAATCCTCACACTAACCCTAAAACTAACCTCACCCTCACCCTAGCCCATACTCTAAGCCTAAGCCTAAGCCTAACCCTCACCCTAACCCTCACCCTCACCCTAAGTCTAATCTTAACCCTAACCCTCACACTCACCCTCACCCTAACCCTAACTGTAACACTAACCCTAACCCTAACACTAAACCTCACCCTAATGATAACTCTAACCCTAAACCTCATCCTCACCCTAACCCTAAAAATCACTCTCAGTCTAACCCTCCACCTAACACTAAGCCTATCCCTAACCCCAACCCTAACCATAACATTAACACTTAACCTATCCCTCACACTAACCTTCACCCTAACCCTGACCCTAAACCTCACCCTAACCTTAGCCCATAACCTAACCCTAAGCCTAATCCTAAACCTCACCCTAACCCTCACTCTAACCCTAAAACCTACCCGAATCTAACGCTAACCCTCACCCTCACCCTCACCCACAGCCTAAACCTAAGCCTAACCCTAACCCTAAACCTCACACTCACCCTAAACCTAAGCCTAACCCTAACCCTAACCCTAACACTAACCCTAACCCTAACCCTCACCCTAAACCTAACTCTAACCCTAATCCTCACCCTAACCCTAACCCTAACCCTCACCCTCACAGTAACTTTAAACCTAACCCTAATCCTAACAATAACCCTAACCCTAACCCTAACCCTCACCCTGTCCATAACCCTCCCCCTAAACCTAACCCTCACCCTAACCCTAATCCTCACCCTCACCCTTTGGCTCGGAATAAGCCTAAGCCTAAGACTAAGTCTAACCCTTACCCTCACACTCACCCTTACCCTAACCCTAATACTAACACTCAACCTAAATCTAATGTTCACACTAACCCTCACTCTAACACTAACACTAAACCTAAACCTCACCCAAAACCTAAACCTAACCCTCACCCTCACCCTCAACCTCCGCCTAACATTAAGCCTATCCCTAACCCCAACCCTAACCCTAACACTAACCCTAAACCTAACCCTCATCGTAACCCTCACCCTAACCCTGACCCTAACCCTCACCCTCACCCTAGCCCATACCCTAACCCTAAGCCTAATCTTTAGCCTTACCCTGACACTAACTCTATCCCTAACCCCAACCCTCACCCTAACCCTAAACCTCACCCTCACCCTCACCATAACGCTAATCCAAACCCTAAACCTAACCCTAACCCTCACACTCACCCTCACATTAACCCTAATCCTAATCCTAACCCTAACCTTAACACTCACCCCCACCCTAAACATCACACTAACACTAACCTAACACCCTAACCCTAACCCTCACCCTAACTCTAACCCTAAATCTCACCCTTACCCTAAACCTCACCCTAACACTTACATTTACCCTAAAACTAACCTTATCCCGAAAGCTAACCCTCACACTAAACCAAACCATCACCCTAAACTTAAAACTCACCCTAACCCTAAACCTAACCCTAATCCTAACCCTCACCCTCACCCTAAGGCTAACCGTAAACATAACACTAACCCTCACACTCACCCAAACCCTAACCCTCAACTTCACGCTAAAGCTAACCCTAATCCTCACCCTCACACTAATAATCACTCTAACCGTAACTGTAACCATAACCCTATAGCTAAATCTAACCACCACCCTAACCCTAACACTAACCATAACCCTACCCCTCACCCTAACCCTTATAGCTACACTACCGCTAAACCTAACACTCACAATAACCCTCACGGCAACCCTGACCCTAACCCTAAACGTCAAACTCACCCTCACCCGTAATCTCACCCAAACCCAAACCCTAACCCTTAACCTAACCCTAAACTTAACCCTAACACTCAACCTTATCTTAAATCTCACCCTCAGCCTTAACCTCACCTTTACCATTACCATCATCCTCACCCAAACCCTAAACCTCACCCTAACCATAACCCTAACCATCAACCTAAACCTAATCCTCATCTCCACCCTAACCCTCAGCCTAACCCTAAGCCTAAGCCTAACCCTAACCCTAACCCTCACACTCACCCTCATCCTAACCCTAATCCTAATGCTAACCATAACCCTAAACCTAAACCTAAACCTGATCCTCACACTCACCCTAACCCTAATCTTAACCCTAACCCTCACCCTAATACTAACCCTCATACTTACCGTAACCCTAACCCTCATCCAAACCCTCATCTATCCCTCACCCTAAACCTAAACCTCAGCCTATCCCTAATCCTAACCCTCACCTTCACTGTGACCCTAAACCTAATCCAAACCCTCACCCTAACCCTAAACCTAACCCTGACCCTAACCCTAACCCTAACCCTCACCCACATCCTCACCCTCATCCTCACCCTCAATATAAACTTAACCCTAACCGTAAAACTAAAAATAACCCTAACCCTAAACCTAATCCTAACCCTCACCCTCACCCTAACCTAATCCTAAACCTCAGCCTAACCCTAACCTTCACCCTCAAAGAAACCCTAACCCTAACCTTAAACAACACCCTAACGCTAACCCTATACCTCACCCTCACTCTAGCCCTCACCCTAACCCTAATCCTAACCCTAAACCTCATCCTAACACTCAACCTAACCCTAAAACCCTAACCTTCATCCTAACCCTAACCCTCTCCCTCACACTCATGATCTGCCTAAGCCTAAGCCTAAGACTAAGACTAAACCTAAACCTCACACTCACCCTAACACTCACCCTAACCCTAACACTAACCCTCACCCTCACCCTAGCCCATACTCTATGCCTAAGCCTAAGCCTAACCCTCACCCTAACCCTCACCCTCACCCTAAGTCTAATCCTAACCTAACCCTCACACTCACCCTCACTCTAACCCTAACTGTGACACTAACCCTAACCCTAACCCTCACCCTAATGCTAACTCTAACCCTAAACCTCATCCTCACACTAACCCTAACTCTCACCCTCACCCTCACCCTCCACCTAACACTAAGCCTATCCCTAACCCCAACCCTAACCCTAAACCTAACCCTCAAACTAACCGTCACCCTAACCCTGACCCTAACCCTCACCCTCACCCTAGCCCATACCCTAAACATAAGCCTAATCCTAACCCTCACCCTACCCTGACCCTCACTCTAATGCTCAGCATAAGCCTAAGCCTAACCATAGCCATAAATCTAACCCTCACCCTAACCATAAACCTAACTTTAACCCTAACTCTAACCCTAAACCTCACCCTCACCCTAACACTAAATCTAACCCTAAAACTCAAACTAGCACTCATCTTATCCCTAACCCTAACCCTGACCCTCACCCTCACCCTAACCCTTACTTCACCATAACCATAACCCTAAAACTCACCCTCACTCTAACCATCACCCTAACACTCACAATTACCCGAACCCTCACTCTCATCCTAAACCTCACCCTCACACTCACCCTAGCCCTAACCCGAACCCTAACCCCTAGCCTAACGCAATCACTAACCCTCACCATAACCCTCACCCTCACCCTATCCCTAACAATAACGCTAACCATAACCCTAACCCTAACCCTTAAGCTCACCCTAACCCTAAACCTAACCCTAATCCTCACCCTCATACTAAAACTCACTCTAACCATAACTCTAACCCTAACCCTATCCCTAACTCTAACCACCACCCTAACCCTAAGCCTAACCCTAAACCTACCCCACACCCTAAATCTTACCCCTACCCTACCCCTAAACCTAAACCTCACAATAACCCTCACGCTAAACCTAACCCTAACCCTAAACGTCAACCTCACCCTCACCCTCAAACGCACCCAAACCCAAACCATAACACTTACCCTAACCCTAAAATTAACCCTAACACTCAGCCTTATCTTAACCCTCACCTTCAGCCTAAACCTCACCTTTACCATTACCATCATCCTCACACTAACCCTAAACCTCTTCCTAAACCTCACCCTAACTGTAACCCTAACCATCACCCTGACCCTAATCCTCACCCCCACCCTCACCCTCAGCCTAAACCTAAGCCTAAGCCTAACCCTCACACTCACCCTCATCCTAACCCTAATCCAAACGATAACCCTAACCCTAAACCTAAACCTAAACATACCCCTCACCCACACCCTAACCCTAATCCTAACCCTAACCCTCACCCTAACCCTAACCCTCACCCTCACCATAATGCTAACCCTCATCCTAATCCTCACCCTATCCCTCATCCTAACCCTAAACCTGATCCTAACTCTAACCCTAACCCTCACCCTCAGCCTCACCCTCACTGTAAACTTAACCCTAACCATAAAACTAACAATAACCCTAACACTAAACCTAATCCTAACCCTCACCCGAACCCTAAACCTCACCTTAATGCTAACCCTAACCCTCACCCTCATTCTAGCCCTCACCCTCACCCTAATCCTAACCCTAAACCTCATCCTAACCCTCACCCTAACCCTAAAACCCTAACCCTCATCCTAACCCTAACCCTCTCCCTCACACGAATGCTCCGCCTAAGCCTAAGCCTAAGCCTAAGACTAACAGTAACCCTCACACTCACCCTAACACTCACCCTAACCCTAACACTAACCCTCACCCTCAACCTAGCCCATACTCTAAACCTAATCCTAATCCTAACCCTCACCCTAACGCTCACACTCACCCTAAGTCTATTCCTAACCCTAACCCTCAGACTCACCCTCACCCTAACCCTAACTGTGACATTAACCCTAACACTAACACTAACCCTCACCCTAATGCTTACTCTAAACCTAAACCTCATCCTCATCCTAACCCTAACCCTCACCCTCACCCTCACCCTCAGCCTAACACTAAGCCTATCCCTAATCCAAACCCTAACCCTAACACTAAACCTAAACCTAACCCTCAACCTAACCCTGACACTAACCCTCACCTTCACCATACCCCATACCCTAACCCTAAGCCTAATCCTAACCCTCACCCTATCCCTCACTCTAAACTTAACCACAACCCTCACCCTAACCCTAACCCTCACCCTCACCCTCACCCACAGCCTAAACCTAAGCCTAACAGTAACCCTAACCCTAAAACTCACACTCACACTAAACCTCCACCTTATGCTAACCCTAACACTAACCTTAACCCTAACCCTCACCATAACGCTAACAAACCCTAAACCTCACCCTAATCCTAACCCTCAACCTCACCCTCAAGCTGGGCCTAAGCATACGCATAAGCCTAAGACTAACCTTAAACCTCACACTCACCCTCACCCTAACTCTAAACGTAACCCTAACCCTAACCCTAACCTTCAAACTCACCCTAAAGCTAACCCTAACCCTAACCCTAAACAAAACCGTCACTCTCAGCCTCACCTTCACCGCAAACTTAACCCTAACCATAACACTAACAATAACCCTGACCCTAACCCTAAACCTCACCATAACCCTAAACGTAACCCTAACACTAACCCTCACCATAACCCTAACCCTAATCTTTACCCACATGCTCACCCTAACCCAAACCCTAACACTCACCCTTACCCTAAACCTAACCGTATCCCTAAACCTAACCCTAACCCTAATCCTAACCCTAACAGTAATCCTAACCCTAAATCTCATCCTACCGCTCACCCTAACGCTAACCCTAACCCTCACCCTAATACTAACCCTAACACTCACCCTCATGCGCCGCCTAAGCCTAAGCCTAACCATAGCCAAAACCCTTACCCTCACCCTAACCATAAACCTAACTCTAACCCTAACTCTATCCCTAAACCTCACCCTCACCCTAACCCTAACTCTAAACCTAACCCTCAACCTAGTACTCATCCTAACCCTAAACCTAACCCTCATCCTCACCCTCAACTTCACCCTCACCCTAACCCTAAACCTAACCCTAACAATAACCTTAACCCTAACCCAAACCCTAATCATAACCCTCACCCTCACCCTAAGGCTAACCCTAAACATAACACTAACCCTCACCCTCACCCAAACCCTAACCCTCAACTTCACCCTAACCCTAACCCTAAAACTCACCCTCACTCTAACCATCACCCTAACACTCAAGATTACCCTAACCCTCACTCTCATCCTAAACCTCACACTAACCCTCAACCTACCCCTAACCTGAACCCTTACCCCTAGCCTAACGCTATCACCAACCCTCACCATAACCCTCACCCTCAACCTATCCCTAACCATAACGCTAACCCTAACCCTAACCCTCACACTAACCCTTAAGCTCACCCTAACCCTAACCCTAATCCTCACCCTCACACTAACCCTCACTCTAACCATAACTCTAACCCTAAACCTATCCCTAACTCTAACCACCACCCTAACCCTAACCCTAACCCAAACCCTACCCCTCACCCTAATCCTTACCCCTACGCTACCACTAAACCTAACCCTCACAATAACCCTCACCCTAACCCTAACCCTAACCCTAAACGTCAACCTAACCCTCACACTCAACCTCACCCAAACCGAAACCCTAACCGTTACCCTAACCCTAAACCTAACCATAACACTCACCCTTATCTTAACCCACACCCTCAGCCTAAACCTCACCTTAACCAATACCATCATCCTCACCCTAACCCTACATCTCATCCTAAACCTCACCCTAACCATAACCCTAAACCTAATCCTCACCCCCACCCTCACCCTCAGCCTACCCTAAGCCTAACCCTAAACCAAAACCTAAGCCTAACCCTCACCCTCACCCTAACCCTAATCCTAACCGTAACCCTCACACTAATCCTAACCCTCACCCTCACCTTAACCATAACCCTCATCCTAACCCTCACCCTATCCCTCACCCTAACCCTAAACCTCAGCCTAACCCTCACCCTCACTGTGACCCTAAACCTAATCCAAACCCTCACCCTAACCCTACCCCTAAACCTAACCCTACCCCTCACCCTAACCCTTACCCCTAACCTACCCCTAAACCTAACGCTCACAATAACACTCAGCCTAACCCTAACCCTAACCCTAAATATCAACCTATCCCTCACCCTCAACCTCACCCGAAATGAAACCCTAACCCTTACCCTAACCCTAAACCTATCCCTAACACTCAACCTTATCTTAACCCTCACCCTCAGTCTATACCTCACCTTAACCATTACCATCATCCTCACCCTAACCCTAAATCTCATCCTAAACCTCAGCCTAACTTTAACCCTAACCATCACCCTAAACCTAATCTTCACCCCCACCCTCACCGTCAGCCTAACCCTAAGCCTAAGCCTAAGCCTAACCCTAACCCTCACACTCACACTCACCCTCCTCCTAACCCTAATCCTAACGCTAACCCTAACCCTGAACCTAAACCTAAACCTAACCCTCACCCTCAGCCTAACCCTAATCCAAACCCTAACCCTCACACTAATCCTAAACCTCAACCTCACTGTAACCATAACCCTCATCCTAACAATCACCCTATCCCTCACCCTAACCTTAAACCTCAGCCTAACCCTCAGCCTCACTGTGACCCTAACCATAATCCAAACCCTCACCCTAACCCTAACCCTAACCCTAACCCTAAACCTCACCCTAACCCTAATCCTAACCCTCACCCTCATCCTCACCCTCATTGTAAACTTAACCCTAACCATAAAACTAACAATAACCCTAACCCTAAACCTAATCCTAACCCTCACCCTCACCCTAACCTTCACACTAACCCTTACCCTAACCCTAACCCTCACCCTCAACGTAACCCTAACCCTAACCCTAAACCTCACACTAACGTTAACCCTAACCCTCACCCTCAAGCTAGCCCTCACCCTAACCCTAATCCTAACCCTAAACCTCATCCTAACACTCAACCTAACCCTAAAAATCTAACTCTCATCCTAACCCTAACCTCTCCCTCACACTCATGCTCGGCCTAAGCCTAAGCCTAAACCTAAGACTAAACATAACCCTCACACTCACCCTAACCCTCACCCTAACCCTAACACTAACCCTCAACCTCACCCTAGCCCATACTCTAAACCTAAGACTAAGCCTAAACCTCATGCTAACCCTCTCCCTCACCCTAACTCTAATCCTAACCCTAAACCTCACACTCACCCTCACCCTAACCCTAACTGTGACACTAACCCTAACCCTAACACTAACCTTCACCATAAAGCTAACTCTAAACCTAAACTTCATCCTCACCCTAACCCTAACACTCACCCTCACACTCACCCTCCGCCGAACACTAAGCCTATCCCTAACACTAACATTAACCCGAAACCTAACCCTCACATTAACCCTCACCTTAACCCTGACCCTAACCCTCACCCTCACCCTAGCCCATACTCTAAACCTAAGCCTATTCCTAAACCTCACCCTAACCCTCACTCTAACCCTAACCCCAACCCTCACCCTAACCCTCACCCTCACCCTCACCCTCAGCCTAAATCTAAGCCTAACAGTAACCCTAACCCTAAACCTAACACTCACCCTAAACCTTACCCTAACACCAACCCTAACACTAACCCTAACCCTAAGCCTCACCCTAACCCTAACTCTAACCCTAATCCTCACCCTAAGCCTATCCCTCACCCTCACCCTCAAGCTGGGCCTAAGCCTAAGCATAAGCCTAAAACTAAACCTAACCCTCACACTCACCCTCACCCTAACTCTAAACGTAACCCAAACCCTCACACTAACCCTCAACCTAATGCTAAACCCTAACCATAACACTAACAATAACCCTAATCCTCACCATAACCCTAACCCTAAACCTAACCTGAACCCGAACCCTAGACCTAATCCTTACCCTTACCCTCACCCTAACCCAAACCCTAACCCTAACCCTCACCCTAACCCTAACCTTAACCCTAAAACTAATCCTAACCCTAATCCTAACCCTAAACCTAATCCTAACCATAACCTTAACCCTAAATCTTATCCTAACCCTCACCCTAACCCTAACCTTACCCCTCACCCTAACCCTAATCTTAACCCTCACCCTCATGCTCGGCTGAAGCCTAAGCCTAAGCCTAACCCTAACCTTCACCCTAACCATAAACCTAACACTAACCCTAACTCTAACCCTAAAACTCCCCCTCCCCCTAACTCTAACTCTAACCCTAACCCTAACCCTAAAACTCACCCTAACCATAACCCTAACCATCACCCTCACACTCACCGAAAATGTAACCCTAACCCCAATCCTAACAATAACCCCAACCCTTACCCTAACCCTCACCCTATCCATAACCCTCACCCTACCACTAACCCTCAACCTAACATTAACCCTAACCCTAAAACTAACACTCACACTGACCCTAAACATCAAACTAACCCTAAACCTCACCCTAAACCTAACCCTAAACCTCACCCTCACCCTAGCCCTCACCCTAACCCTAATCCTCATCCTCACCCTAAACCTCACACTAATCCTAACACTAATCCTCAATCTAACCCTCCCCCTCCCCCTAACCCTAACCCTAACCCGCACCCTCACCCTCACCCTAACCCTAACCTTCACCATTACCATAACACTCACACTCAGCCTAACCCTCACCTTTACCTCTACTGTCCCCCTCACCCTAACCCTCACCCTAACCCTCATCCTCATCCTAACCCTCACCCTAAACCTAACCCTAACCCTCACCCTCAATGTAACCCTAACCCTAACCCTAAACTCACCCTAATGCTAACCCTAACACTCACCCTCACTCTAGCCCTCACCCTAACCCTATTCCTAATGCTAAAACTCATCCTAACCCTCACCCTAATCATAACACCCTATCCCTCACCCTCATCCTAGTCCATAACCTAACCCTAAGCCAAAGCCTACCCCTCACACTAACCCTCACTCTAACCCTAACCCAAAGCCACACCCTAAGCCTAACCCTCACCCTAACCCTAACTCAATTCCTAAGCCTAACCCTAACCCTAATCCTCAAACTCACCCTCAACTTAACCCTAATTCTAATCCTAAACCTAACCCTAACCCTAAACCTAATCCTTACCCTCACCCTCACCCTAACTCAAACCCTAATCCTAACCCTCACCCTAACCCTAACCTTAACCCTAAACCTAACCCTAACCCTAATCCTAACCCTAAACCAAATCCTAACCGTAACCTTTACCCTAAATCTCATCCTACCCCTCACCCTAACCCTAACCCTAACCCTCACACTAACCCTAACCCTAACCCTCACCCTCATGCTCGGACTAAGCCTAAGCCTAAGCCTAACCATAACCCTAACCCTAACCTTCACCCAAACCATAAACCTAACACTAACCCTAACTCTAACCCTAAACCTCACCCTCACCCTAACCCTAAACCTAAACCTGATCCTAACCCCAAACTTAACCCTCACCCTTACCCTCACCGTAATGTAACCCTAACCCTAACCCTAACAATAACCCTCACCCTAATCCTAACACTCAACCTAACCATAACCCTCACCCTAACCCTAAACCTCACCATAACACTAACCCTAACACTAACACTAACGCTCACACTAACCCTAACCATCACCCTATCCCTAATCCTCACCCTAACACTAACCCTAAACTTCACCCTCACCCTAGCCCTCACACTAACCCTAACCCTCATCCTCACCCTAAACCTCACACTAAGCCTAACACTAATCCTCAATCTAACCCTAACACTAAACCTTACCCTAAACCTCACCCAAAACCTAGACCTCATCCTTACCGTAACCCTCGCCCTCAGCCTAACCTACACCTTCACCCTTTCCCTCAGCCTAACCCTAAGCCTAACCCTAACCATAACGCTAAGGCTCACACTCACCCTCACCCTCACACTAATCCTAAAGCTAACCCTATCCCTAACCCTAAACCTCACCCTAAACCTAACCCTCACCTAACCTCACCCTAACACTTATCTTAACCTTCACTCTAATCCTAACCATCACACTTAGAAGAACACTCACCCTCAGCCTTACCCTGATCTTTACTCTTACCGTCCGCTCACCCTAACCCTCACCCTAACCCTAACCCTCATCCTAACATTCACTCTAACCCTAACCCTATCCATCACCCTAACATTAACCCTCATCCTCACCTTCACCCTCAGCCTAACCCTAAGCCTAAGAAAAACCCTAACCCTCACCCGCACCCTAGCCCTAAACCTAAACCTAAGCCTAACCCTAACCCTCATCTTAACCCTCACCCTAACCCTAACCCTAACCATCAATCAAAACCTATTCCTAACCCCCAACCTCACCCTCAGCCTAACCCTAATCCTAAGCCTAACCCTAACCCTAACCCTAATCCTCACCCTAGCCCGCACCCGAACCCTAATCCAAACCATAACCCTCACCCTAAACCTAACCCTAAACCTCACAATAAACCTAACCCTAACCCTCAACCTAACCCAAACCCTCACCCTTACCGTAACCCTAACCCTAAACCTCACCCTAAAACTAAGCCTAACCCTAACCCTAAACCTCACCCTAAACCTAATCCTAACCTTAACCCTCACCCTAGCCCTCACCTTAACCCGAATCCTAAACCTATACCACATCCTAACCCTCACCCTAACCCTAACCCTAACCCTCACCCTAACCATAACCCTCACCCTCACCCTCAGCCTAAACCTAAGCCTAAGCTTAACCCTAACCCTAAACCTCACATTCAACCTCAAACTACCCTTAATCCTAAATCTAACCCCATCCCTAACCCTAACCTTCACCCTCACCCTAGCCCTAAACCTAAACCTAATCCTAACCATAACCCTAATCCTAACCCTCACCCTAACCCTAACCCTAACCATCACCCAAAACCAATTTCTCACGCCCACCCTCACCCTCAGCCTAACCCTAAGCCTAAGCGTAACCCTAACCTTAACCCTCACCCTCACCCTACCCTGCACCCTAACCCTAATCCAAACCATAAACCTCACCCTCAACCTAAACCTAAACCTCAACCTCACCCTCAGCCTAAACCTCGGCCTAACCCTAACCCTAACACTAATCCTCACACTCACCCTCACCCTAACCCTAATGACAGCCCTAAACCTAACCCTCAACCTAACCCTAATCCTCACCCTAACCCTAAACCTAACACTGACCCTAAACCTAACCCTCAACCTAACCCTAACTCGAAACCTAAACCTCAACTTCATCTTAAGCCTAACCCTAACCCTAACCCTAAACCACCCTAAACATAACCCTAAACCTAACCTTCATCCTAACCCTCATCTTAATCCTCACCCTAACCCTAACCCTAACCATCACCTTAACCCAAACTCTCAACCTCAACCTCACCCTCAGCCTAACCCTAAGCCTAAACCTAAACCTAACCCTAACCCACACACTCACCCTCACCCTAACCCTAATCCTAATCTTAACCCTAAGAATAACCCTAACCCTAACATTAACCCTCACCCCAAACATAACCCTCACCCTAAACATAACCCTCACCCTAACACTTACCCTCACCCTAACACTAACCCTTACTCTAACACTAACCCTCACACTAACCCTAACCCTCACCCTAACCCTAAACCTCACCCTAACCCTAACGCTAAAATTCACCCTCACCCAAGCCCTCACCCTAACCCTAATTCTAAACCTAACCCTCAACCTAACGATAACCCTCATCCTCACCCCAAACCTCACACTAACCCTATCCTTAATCCTCAATCTAACCCTCACCCTAACCCTAACCTGAACCCTTAACCTAACCCTCACTCTAATCCTAACCCTCACCCTTATCTTAAACCTCACCCTCAGCCTAACCCTCACCTTTACCCTTACAATCACCCTCACCCTAACCCTCACCTTTACCCTAACCCTCACCATAGCCCTCCCACAACCCTAACCCTAACCCTCACCCTCACCCTCACCCCCATCGTAATACTAACCCCATCAAAATTCATAACCCTAAACCTCAACTTCACCCTAACTGTCACCCTAATTCTTAACCTCACACTAATCCTAACCCTAACCCTAACCATAACTCTCACACTAAACCTAAATCTTTCCCTATCCATAACGCTACCCCTTACCCTAACTCTCACATTAACCCTAACTCTAAGCCTCACCCTCACCCTCACCCTAACCTTCACCCTAACCCTCACCCTAATCCTAATCCTAACCCTAATCCTAAACCTCAGCCTAACACTTACACTAACCCTAAGTATAAACCTAGCCCTAACCCTCACCCTAACCCAAACCCTAACCCTAACCCTCACCCGTATCCTAACCCTCAATCTAAGTCTTAACCTCAGCCCCACCCTAAACCTCACACGTAACGGAAACCTCACCTTAACTCTAAATCTAATCATCACCCTCACCGTCACCCTCATGCTAAACCTAATCCTAACGCTCACCCTAACCCTAAAACTCACCCTAAACCTCACCTTAAACCTCACTCTCACCCGCACCTTCACCCTAACCCTAAACCTAACCCTCACCCTAACCCTCACCCTAAACCTAATGCTAACTCTAACACTCACCCCAAACCTCATGCTATCACTTATCCACACCACAAACCTAACCCTAACCTTAACCCTCACACTCACCCTAAATCTCACCGTAACCCTAAACCTAATCATAACCCTCACCCTCAACATAACCCTAACCCTAACCCTCACCCTCACCCTAACCCTCTCCATAAACCTTACCCTCACCCTCACCCTCACCCTCACCATAACCCTCACACTAAACCTAACTCTCACCCTAAACCTAACCCTACCCCTCACCCTAACCCTCACCCTAAACTTAACCCGAACCCTATCCCTTACCTTAACCCTCACCCTTACTGTAACCCTCACCTTTACTCTTACCATCACGCTCATACTAACCCTCACCCTAACGCGAACCCACATCCTAACCCTTACCCTAACCCTAACCCTAACCATCAACATAACCCTAAATCTCACCCTCACCATCACCCTCAGCCTAAACCTAACCCTAACACTAACCCTCACCCTCACCCTAGCATTCAGCCTAACCCTAATTCTAACCCTAACTCTCATCCTAAACCTCACCCTAACCTTAAGGATAACCATCACCCTAAGACTAATCCTCACCCCCACCCTCACCCTCAGCCTAACCCTAAGCCTAAGCCTAATCCTAAACCTAACCCTCACACTCACCCTCACCCTAAACCTAATCCTAACCCTAACCCTAACACTAACCCCAAACCTCAAAGTAACCCTCACCCTAACCCTAAAGCTAACCCTAACACTAACCCTAACCCTAACCCTCAACCTAACCCTCCCCCTCAACCTAACTCTAACCCTAAACCTCACCCTGACCCTATCCCTAATCCTAAACCTAACCCTAAACCTCACCCTAACCCTAACCCTAACGCTCACGATCAACCTCACTTAAACCTCACACTAACCCTAACCATAATCCTCAATCTAATTCTCACCCTAAACCTAACCCTAACCCTTACCCTAACCCTAATCCTAAACTTCACCCTCACCCTAAACTTAATCCTAACCCTAACCCTAACCCTCACCCTAACCTTAACCCTCACCCTTAAGGGAACCCTAACACTCATCCTAACCCTCACCCTAACCCTAATCCTAAACCTCACCCTAACACTCACCCTCACCCTAGCACTCACCCTAACCCTAAACCTAACCCTAATCCTCATGCTTCCCATCACCCTAACCCTAACCCTAACCCTCACCCTAACCTTAACAATAGCCCTCAACCTAACCCTAATCCTCACGCTCTCCATAACCCTAACCCTAACCCTAAACTCAACCCGAACCCTAACTCTCACACTATCCCTAACCCTAACACTCAACCTAAACCTAACCCTCACACTTACCCTCACCCTCAGCAAAACCCTAAGCCTAAACCTAACCCTTAACCTAACCCTCACACTCACCCTAACCCTTATCCTAATCCTAATCCTAACCCTAAGCCTAACCATCAACCTGACCCTAACACTCACCCTAACCCTAACACTAACCCTAACCTTAACCCTCGACCTAACTCTCCCCCTAAGGCTAAGTCTAACCATAAACCTCAACCTAAACCTAACCCTAATCCTAACCCTAACCCTAAAACTCACCCTAACCCTAAACCTAACCCTCACCCTCACCCTTACTGTAACTCTAAACCTAACCCTAACAATAACACTATTCCTAACCCTAACAATAACACTATTCCTAACCCTAAACCTAAACTTAACCCTAACCCTAACCTTAATCCAAACACTCACCATCAACCTAACTCTAACTATCACCCCCACCCTTACACTCAGCCTCAGCCTAAGCCTAAGCCTAACCCTAACCCTAACCCTCACATTCACCCTAACACTAAACCTAATCCTAAACCTAACCCTAACCCTAACCTTCACCCTCACCCTAACCCTCACCTTAACCTTAACCCTAACATTAACCCCAAACCTAACCCACACCCTCAGATTCACCCTAAACCTAATTCTAACCCTAAATGTCATCCTGACCGTCTCCCTAAACCTAACCCTAACCCTACACCTCACTGTAACCCTAAAACTCAAACTCACTCTCAGCCTAGCCCTCAACCTAACCCTAATCCTAACCATAAACCTCATCCTAAACCTCTCCATAATCCTAAGCCTAACCCTCACCCTAACCCTAACTATCTAACCATCAACCTGACCCTCAGCCTAACCCTAAGCCTAACCATAAACCTAACCCTAACACACACACTCACCCTCATCCTAACCCTAAGCCTAACCCTAAACCTAACCCTAACCTACACACTCACACTCACCCTATCATTAATTCTAACCCTAACCATATTCCTCCCACTAACTCTCACCCTAACCCTAACCCTACCCCTCACAAAAACTCTAACCCTAACCCTCACCCTCAGCCTCAGCCTAAGCCTAAGCCTAAACCTAACCCTAACCCTCACACTCACCCTAACTCTAAACCTAATCCTAACCCTAACCCTAACCCTCACCCTCACCCTAACCCTCACCTTAACCTTAACCCTAACACTAACCCTAACCCTAACCCTCACCCTCAGCCTCACCCTAACCCTAACTCTAACCCTAAATCTCACCCTCACACTTACCCTGACCCTAATCCTATCCTTAAACGTGAACTTCACCCTAACCCTAAACCTAAACTTCACCCTCAACCTAGCCCTCCCCCTAACCTCAATCCTAACCCTAACCCTCATACTAACCCTCCCCCTAACCCTAACCCTAACCCTAACACTAATCCTAACCCTCACCCTCAAACTCAACCTCAGCCTAATCCTAACATTAACCCTAACCCTCACTCTAACCCTAACCCTCACCCTCACCCTCACCCTAACTCTAATCCTAACCCTAGCCCTAACCCTCACCCTCACCTCACCTTAACACTAATCCTAATCCTAACCCTATCACGAACCCTCAGCCACACACTAAACCTCACCCTAATCCTTACCCTAACAGTAACCCTAACCTTAACCTAACCCTCACCATAAAACTAACTCTAAACCTAAACCTTACCCTCACCTTAACCCTGAAACTAACCCTAATCCTAAACCTCACCCTAAACCTAAACCTTATCCTAACACTTACCCTCACCCTAACACTAACACTAACCCTATCACTAACCCTCACACTAATGCTAACCATCACCCTAAACCTAAACCTCACCCTAACCCTAACCCTAAACCTCAACTTCGCCTTAGCCCTCACCCTAAGCCTAACCTTCATCCTCACCCTAAACCTCACACTAACCCTAACACTAATCCTCAATTTAACCCTCACCCTCACCCTAAATTCTAACCCGACCCTCACCCTTACCATAACCCTCAACCTCAGCCTAACCCTCACCTTTACTCTGTCACCCTCATCCTAACCCTCACCCTAACCCTAACCCTCATCCTAACCCTCACCCTAACCGTAACCCTAACCATCAACCTAACCCTAACCCTCGGCTCACCTTCAGCCTCAGCATAATCCTAAGCCTAACCCTAAACCTATCCCTAAACCTCACAGTCATTGTAGCCCTCACTCTAACTCTTATCCTAACCCTAACCCTCATCCTAACCCTAAACCTAACCATAAACTAAACCAGCACTCTAAACCTAATCCTCATCCCCACCCTCACACCTCAGCCTAAACCTAAGCCTAAGCTTAACACTAATCCTAACCCTCACACTCACCCTCACCCTAAACCTAATCCTAACCCTAACCCTAACCCTAAACCTAAACCTCATCCTAACCCTCACCGTAAACCTAACCCTAAACCTAACCCTCACCCTGACCTTAGTTCTCACCCTAACCCTCACACCAAACCTAACCCTCACCCTCACCCAAACCCGAACCTTAACCCTCACCCTAAGCCTAACCCTAACATTAACCCTAAACCTCACCCTAACCCTAACAGTAACCCTAACAATCACCCTAGCCCTCAATCTAACCCTACTTGTAACCCTAAACCTCATCCTAACCCTCACCCTAAACCTAACCTTAACCCTCACCCTAAACCTAAACCTGATTCTCACCCTCAAACTAAACCTAACCCTAACCCTCACCAAAACCCTAACCCTAAACCTCACCCTAACCCTAAACCTAACCCTAACCCTCACCCTAGCCCTCATCCTAACCCTAATCCTAACCATAACCCTCATGTTAACCCTCACACTAACCCTAAACCTAACTCTCACCCTAAACCAAGCCCTACTCCTAAACCTCAACCTATACCTAAACTTAACCCTAACCCTAAACCTCACCCTCATGATAGCCCTCACACTAACCCTAATCCTAAACCTAACCCCCATTATAAACATCACCCTAAACCTAACCCTAACCCTCACTCTCAGCCTAACCCTAAGCCTACCTCTAACCCTAACCCGAACCCTAACCCTCACACTCACCCTCACCCAAACCCTAACCTAAACCTCACCCTAAAACTCAACCTAAACCTAAACCTAAAACTAATCCAACACTAACCCTCACACTAACCCTCACCTTAAGTCAAGCTCTAACCCTAAACCTCACCCCCACCCTAACCCTAACCCTCACCCTCACCCTCTCCCTCAGCCTATCCCTAAGCCTAAACCTAACCCAAACCCAAACCCTCACACTCACCCTCACCCTAAACCTCAGCCTTACCCTAAGACTAAGCTTAAGCCTAAACCTAACCCTAACCCTCACCTTAACCATAAGCCTCACCCTAACCCTAACACTCACTCTAACCCTAACCCTAACCCTCACCCTCACCAACACCCTCACCCTAACCGTAACCCTCACCCTCACCCTAAATCAAACCCTAACCCTAACCCTCACCCAAACCCTAAGCCTAACTCTAAACCTAACCCTAACCCTCACACTCACCCTCAACCTAAATTAATCCTAAACCTAACCCTAATCCTAACCCTAACCCTCACACTAACCCTCACCCTAGTGCTCACCTTAACCCTAATCCTAACCCTAAACCTCAACCTAACCTTCACCCTAACCCAAACCCTCACCCTAACCCTAACTTTAAGCCTCACTTTCATGCTAGGCCTAGGCCTAAGCCTAAGCTTAAGCCTAACCCTAACACTCACCTAACCCTAAAACGAACACTAACCTTAACTCTAACCCTAAACCTCACCCACACCCTAACCCTAAACCTAACACTAACTCTAAAACTCAACCTAACCCTAACCCTCACCCTCACCCTAGCCCTCAGCCTAAACCTAATCCTAACATTAATCCTCATCCTAAACCTCACCCTAACCCTAAACCTAACCCTCACCCTAACCCTAGCCCTAACCCTAACCCTAACCCTCAACCTAATCATAACCGTCACTCTCACCATAACCCTAACCCTCACCCTAAACCCAAACTTAACTGGAACCCTAACTCTCACCCGAACCCTAACCCTAACCCTCAGCCTAATCCTAAGCCTCACCCTCACCCTCACCCTAATAATAAATCTAACAATAACCCTCACCCAAACCCTCACAATCAGCCTCACCCTAACCCTAACTTTAACCATAAAAATCACTTTCACCATAACCCTAACCCTAACCCTAACCCTAAACCTCACCCTAACCCTAACCCTAACCCTAAACCTCATCCTCAACCTAGCCCTCACCCTCACCCTAATCCTAACCCTCAACCTAACCCTCACCCTAACCCTAAAACTCAACCTCACTGAAACCCTTACCCTACCCCTCATCCTAACCCTAAACTTAACCCAAACCCTAACTCTCACCCTAACGCTAACCCTAACCCTCACCCTAAGCCTAACACTCACCCTCAGCCTCAGCCTCAGTCGAAGCCTAAGCCTAAGCCTAACCCTAACACTAACCCTCACACTCTCCCTAACCCTAACCCTAATCCTATTCCTAAACTTAACCCTAACCCTCACCCTCACCCTATCCCTCACCTTAACCCTAACCCTAACACTAACCCTAAACCTAAGCCTCACCCTCAGCCTCACCCTAACCCTAACTCTAACCCTAAATCTCATCCTCACCCTAACCCTATCCCTAAACGTCACCCTATACCTAAGCATAAACCTCACCCTCAACCTAGACCTCCCCCTAAACCTAACCCTCATCCTAACCCTCCCCCTAACCCTAACATTAACTTTCACCCTAACACTAACCCTCACCCTCAGCCTCACCCTCAGCCTAAGCCTAAACCTAACCCTAAACCTCACACTCACCATAACCCTAACCCTAATCCTAATGCTGACACTAACCCTAATCCTCACCCTCACCCTAACCCTCAACTTAACAATAACCCTAACATTTACCCTCAACCTAACCCACACAGACAGCCTTACCCTAACCCTAACTCTAACCCTAAACATCACCCTGACACTAACCCTAAGCCTCACCCTAACCCTAAACCTAAAACTCACCCTCACCCTAACAATAAAACTAACCCTAACCCTAAACCTCATCCTAACCCTCCCCCTAACCCTAACTCTAAACCTAAACCTCACCCTCATCCTAACCCCAACCCTAAACTTAAACCTCACCCTAAACCGCACCCTAAGCCTAATCCTCACCCTCACCTTCACCCTCCACCTCACCTTAACTGTAACCCTAACCCTAACTATAACACAAACCCTAACCCTAACACTAACCCTAACCCTAACCATATCCCTCACCCTCAACCTCACCCTCACCGCAATCTTAACCCTAACCATAACACTAACAATAACCCTAACCCTAAACCTAACCCTAATTCTCACCCCCACCCTCATCCTCAGCCTAACCCTAAGCCTAACCCTCACCGTATACCTAACCCTAAACCTAAACCTAACCCTAACACTAAACCTAACACTAATCCTAAGCTTCACCCTCACCCTAACACAAACCCTAACCCGAACCCTCACCCTAACCCTAAGCCTAACCCTAACCCTAACCCTAACCTTCACACTCAATCTACCCTAACGCTAATCCTAAACCTAACCATATCCCTAAACATAACCCTCACCGTAACCCTCACAATATCCCTCACCCTAACCCTAATCCTAACCCTAAACCTCATCCTAAAACTCACCCTAACCCTAACCCTAACCCTCACCGTCATGCTAGGCCTAAGCCTAAGCCTTAGCCTAAGGCTAACCTTACACCTGACCCTAACCCTAACCCTAACCTTAACACTAACCCTAACTCTAAACCTAAACCTCACTCTCACCATAACTCTAACTCTAACCCTAAACCTAAACCTAAACCTCATCCTAACCCTAAACCTAACCTTCACCCTCACCCTCACCTTAACCCTCAACCTAACCCTAACCCACACCCTAACACTTACCCTCACCCTAACACAAACCCTAACACTAACACTGACCCTCACACTAAGCTAACCATCAAACTAACCCTAAACCTAAACCTAAACCTAACCTTCACCCTCACCCTATCCCTAACCCCCATCTTCCCCCTAAACCTCACCATAACCCTAACACTAATCCTCAATCTAACCCTCACCCTCACTCTACCCCGAACCCGAAACCTCACCCTAACCCTAACCCTGACCCTTACAGTAACCTTCAACCTCAGCCTAACCCTCATGTTGACCCTTACGGTCACCCCCACCCTAACCCTCACCCTAACCCTAACCCTCACACTCATGCTCAGCGTATGCCTAAGCCTAAGCCCAAGCATAACTGTAAACCTGACCCTCACCCTAACCCTAAACCTAACACTAACCATAACTCTAAACCTAAACCTCATACTCAATCACACCCTCAGCATAAACCTAAGGCTAACCCTAACCCTAACACTAACCCTCACACTCACACTAACCCTAACCCTAATCCTAATCCTAACCCTAACCATAACCCTCACACTAACCATAACCCTCACCCTAACCTTAACCCTAACACTAACCCCAAACCTAACCCTAACCCTCACCCTCAGCGTCACCTTAACCCTAATTCTAAACCTAAACGTCACACTCACCCTAATCCTACCGCTAAACCTAACCCTAACCTTAACCCTAACCCTAGCCCTCCCCCTAACTATCACCCTAACCCTAACACTAACAACAACCCTAACTCTAACCCTTACCCTAACACTAAACCTCACCCTATCCCTAACCCTAAGCCTCACCCTAACCCTAAACCTCACCCTCATCCTCACCCTCAGCCTAAACTTAAGCCTAACCCTAACCCTAACCATAACTCTCACACTAACCCTGAACCTAAGCCTAATCCTAATCCTAACCCTCAACCTAACCCTCACCCTAACCCTAAACCTCACCCTAATACTAACCTTAAACCTAACCCTAACCCTAACCCTAACACTAACCCTCACACTCACCCAAACCCTAACCCTAATACTAATCCTAACCCTAACCCTAAACCTCACCCTCACTCTCACCCTCACCGTAACCCTAACCCTCACCATAACCCTAACTCTAACCCTAACCCTCACCCTCAGCCTCACCTTAACCCTAATCCTAACCCTAAACTTCACCCTCACCCTAACCCTACCACTAAACCTAACCCTAAACTTAACCCTAACCCTAGCCCTCCCCCTAACTATCACCCTAACCCAAACACTAACACGAACCCTAACTCTAACCCTTACCCTAACACTACACCTCACCCTAACCCTAACCCTAAGCCTCATCCTAACCCTAAACCTCACCCTCATCCTCACCCTCAGCCTAACCTTAAGCCTAACCCTAAACCTAACCCTAACCCTCACACTAACCCTAAACCTAACCCTAATCCTAATCCTAACCCTAACCCTAACCCTCACCCTAAACCTAAACCTAACCCTAACACTAACCCTAACCCTAACCCTCACCTTCAACCTCACCCTCAGCCTAACCCTAAGCCTAACCCTAATCCTAACCCTAACACACACACTCACCCTTACCCTAACTCTAATCCTAACCCTAACCCTAACCCTAACCCTCACCCTCATGCTCGGCCTAAGCCTAACCCTAAGCCTAAGCTTAAGCCTAACCCTAACCCTCACAGTAATGCTCACACTAACCCTAACCCTAACACAAAAGTTAACTCTAACCCGAAACCTCACTCTCACCCTAACCCTAACTCTAACCCTAACTCTAAACATAAGCCTAACCCTCTCCCTAACCGTAACCTTCACCCTCACCCTAGACATCAACCTAACCCTAACCCTAACCCTAACCCTAAACCTAACCCTAAACCTAAACCTAACCCTAAACATCACCCTTAACCTAATCCTCAAACCCACCCTCACCCTCAGCCTAACACTAAGCCTAAGCCTAATCCTAACCCTAAACCTCACACTCAGCCTCACCATAACCCTAATCCTAAATCCAACCCTAACACTAACCCTAAACCTCAACCTAACCCTCACCCTAACCCTAACAATAACCCTAAACCTAACCCTCACCCTAACCCTCACCCTAAATCTAAAACTAACCCTCACCCTCACCGTAACTCTAACCCTAACCCTAAAAATAACACTAACCCAAACCCTCACCCTAAACCTAACCCTAAATTAAACCCTCACCCTAACCGTAACTCTAACCCTAACCCTAAACCTCACCCTAACCCTAACCCTAACCCTCACCGTCAGCTTCACCCTAACCGTAAACTTAAACTTAACCATAACACTAACAATAACCCTAACCCTAACCCTAATCCTAAACCTGACGCTCACCCTAACCCTAACCCTAACACTCACCGTAACCCTAACACTAACCCTCACCCTAACCCTGAAATTAACACAAACCCTAACTCTCACCCAAACGCTAACCCTAACTCGAATCCTAAACGTAACCCTCACCCTATCCCTATCCCTAAGCCCAACCTAAGCATTCACCCTAACACTAACCCTAATCCTAATCCTAACCCTAACCCTAACCCTCACCCTCCTCCTAACCCTCACCCTAACTCTAACCCTAACACTAACCCTAACCCTTACCCTAACCCTCACCCTAACACTTACCCTAATCCTAACTCTCAACCTTAGGGGAACACTCACCCTCAGCCTAACCCTCACCTTTATTCTTACCGTCACACTCACAATAACCTTAACCCTAACCCTCACCCTAACCCTAACCCTCATCCTAACTCTCAGCCTAACCCTAACGCTATCCATCACCCTAACCCAAAACCTCACCCTCACCCTCACCCTAAGCCTAACCCTAAGCCTAAGCCTAAGCCTAACCCTAACCCTCACCCTCACCCTAGCCCTCTCCCTAAACCTAATCCTAACGCTAAGCCTCATCCTAACACTCACCCTATCACCCAAAACCTATTCTTCACCTCCACCCTCACCCTCAACCTAACCCTAAGACTAAGCTTAACCCTAACCATAACCCTCAACCTCAGGCTCACCCTCACCACAAACTAAACCCAAAACACAACATTAAAAATAACCCTAATTTTAACCCTCACCCTCAGCCTAACCCTAACTCTAAACCTAATCCTAAACCTAACCCTAATCCTCAGCCTCACCCTCACCCTAACACAAACCCTAACCCTAATCCTCACACTAGAACTCACCCTAACTCCAATCCTAAACGTAAACCTCATCCTAACCCTCACCCTCACCCTAGCCCTCACCCTCATCCTACCCCTCAAACTAACCCTAATCCTAACCATCACCCTAACCCTAATCCTCACCCCCATCCTCACCCTCAGCCTAAGCCTAACCCGAACCCTAACCCTCAAACTCACCCTGACCCTAACCTTAATAGTAACTCTAACCCTAACCCTAACAATAAACCTCAACTTAACCCTCACCCTAACCCTAACCCTAACACTAACCCTAAACCTGCCTTCAAACTAATCCTCACCCTAACCCTAACTCTAAACCTGAATCTCACCCTCACCCTCACTGTAACTCTAACCCTAACCCTACCCCTACCCCTAATCCTAGCCCTCAACCTCACACTAACCCTAGTCCTAACCCCAACCCTCACCCTAACCCTAACCCACACCCTCACCGTAATGCTAACCCTCATCCTAACCCTCACCCTAACCCTAACTAATCCTAAACATCAACCTAACAATAACCCTAATGCCCACCCTCACCCTAGCCCTCACTCTAACCCTATTCCCAACCCTAATCCTCATTAGAACACTCTCCCTAACCCTAACCCTAACCCTAACCCTCAACCTAATGCTAACCCTCAGCCTCACCAAAGCCCTTATGCTAACCCTCACCCTAACCCTAAACTTAACCCTAAACATAACCCTCATCGTAACCCTAAACCACACCCTCAGCCTCACCCTCAACCTAACCCTAAGCCTAACCCTAAACCTAACCCTAACACCCACACGCACCCTCACCCTAACCCTAACGCTAAAGCTAACTCTCCCCCTAACTCTCACCGTAAACCTAACCCTAACACGAACCCTAAAACTAACCCTCAACGTAACCCTCACCCTAAAACTAACTCTAACCCAAAACCTCACCCTCACCCTAAACTTAACTCTAAGCCTAACCCAAACCCTAAACCTCACCCTAACCCTAACCCTAACACCAACCCTCAACCTAACCCTCACCCTAACCCTAATTCTACCCCAAAACCTCACCCTCACCCAAAACCTAACTCTAACCCTAACCCAAACCCTAAATCTTACACTAACCTTAACCATAACCCTTACCCTAACCATAACCCGCACCCTGATCCAAACCCTCACCCTAACACTTACCCTGACGCTAACACTAATCCTAACCCTAACACTAACCCTCACACTAACCCTAACCCTAACCCAAAAACTCAAACTAACCCTCACCCTCACCCTAACCCTAACACTAACCCGCACACTAACACTCACCCTAACCCTCCCCCTAACCCTATATCTAACCCTAAACTTCACCCTCACCCTAAACCTAACCCTAAACTTAACCCTAAATCCCACCCTCACCCTCACCGGTATTCTAACCCTAACCCTAACAAAAACAGTACCCCTAACGCGAACCATCACCCTAACCCTAATCCTCACACCCACACTCACCCTCAGCATAACACTAAGCCTAAGCCTAACCCTCACCCTCACCCTAACCCTAATCCTAACCCTAAACATATCCCTAAACCTCATCCTAACCCTCACCCTCACCCTAACCCCAACGCTAAACCTAACCCTAAACCTCACCCTAACCCTCCAGCTAACCCTAACTTTAACCCTAAACCTCACCCTCACCCTAACCCTAACACTAAACCTAACCTTAAACCTCACCATAAACCTTACCCTCACCCTCAACCTCAACTTCACCGTAACTCTAACTCTAACCATAACAATAACACTTACCCTAACCCTAACCCTAACCATAACCATAACCCTCACCCTCAGCCTCACCCTCACCACAAACTTCACCCTAAACATAACACTAACAATAACCCTAAACCTAACCCTTACCCTAGTCCTTAACCCCACCCTCCCACTCAGCCTAAACCTAAGCGTAATCCTAAGCCTAACCCTAAGCCTCACCATAACTCTAACCCTATTCCTCACCCAAACTCTAAACCTAACACTAAACCTCACCTTAAGGCTAACTCTAACCATAACCCTAACCCTAACCAGCATCCTAACCCTAACCCTCACACTTAACCTCTACCTCAGCCTAACCCTAAGCCTAAACCTAACCCTAACCCTAACCCACACACTCACCCTCACCCTAACCCTAGTCCTAAACATAAACCTAACCCTTCCCTTCACACTAACCCTCACCCTAACCCTAAACCTAAAACTAACCCTAACCCTAAACCTCAACCTAACCCTCACCCTAACCCTAACTCTAACCCTAAACCTCACACTCACCCTAACCCTAACTCAAACCCTAACCCTAACCCTAATCCTCACCCTAACCCTAACCCTCATACTCCCCCTCACTGTAAACTTAACCCTAAACCTAACAATAACCCTAAACCTAACCCTAAACCTCACCGTAACCATAACATTCACCCTAACCCTCACCTTCACCCTAACACTTACCCTCACCCTTACCCTAACCCTAACTCTAACACTAACACTCACAGTAACCGTAACTCTCACCCTAATCCTAAACCACACCCTAACCCTAACCCACACTCTCACCATAACCCTAACCCTAATCCTAACCCTCACACTAGCCCTCTCCCTAACCCTAATTCTAAACATAACCCTCACCATAACTCTAACAATCATCCTCACCCTAAACCTCACAGTAACCCTAACCCTACTCCTCAATCTAACCCTCACCCTCACCCTAAACCTCACCCTAACCCTTACACTAACCCTCACCCTAATCCTAATAATCACCCTTAGGGGAACACTCACCCTCAGCCTAAACCTCACCTTTACTGTTACCGTCATGCTCACCCTAAGCCTCACCCTAACCCTAATCCTCATCCTAAAACTCAGCCTAACGCTAACCCTATGCATCACCCTAACCCTATCCCTCACCCTCACCCTCACCCTCAAGCTAAACCTAAGCCTAAGCCTAAGCCTAACCATAACCCTCACCTTCACCCTAGCCCTCACCCTAAACCTAATCCTAACCCTTACTCTCATCCTCACTCTCACCCTAACCCTAACCCTAACCATCACCCAAAACCTATTCCTAACCCCCACTCTCACCCTCAGCCTACCCTAACCCAAACCTAACACTAAACCTAACCCTCACCCTCACCCTAGCCCGCAACGTAACCCTAATCCTAACCATAACCCTCATCGGTAACTGTCACCCTAACCCTAACCCCAAACCTCACCCTAACCTAACCCTAACCCTAACCCTCAACCTAACCCTAACCCTCACCCTCACCGTAACCCTAACCGTAACCCTGACCCTAACCCTAAACCTTACCCAAAACTTAAACCTCACCCTAAACCTAACTCTAATCTTAACCCTCACCCTAGCTCTCACCCTAACCCTATACCTCATCCTAACCCTCACCCTAAACCTAACTCTAACCCTCACCCTAATCCTAACACTCAATCTCACCCTCAGCCTAACCCTAACCCTCACCCTAACATTAACCCTCACACTCACACTCACCCTAACCCTAATCCTAAATCTAACCCTATCGCTAACCATAACCCTCACCCTAACCCTCACCCTAACTCTTACCCTAACACCAATCCTAACACTAACTCTCACACTAACCCTAACTGTAACCCTAAACCTTACCCTCACCCTCACCTTAACCCTCACCCTCACCCTCAGCCTAAACCTAAGCCTAAGCCTAAGCCTAACCCTAACCCTAACACTCACACTCACCCTCACACTAACACTAATCCTAATCCAAGCCCTAACCCTAAACCTCACCCTAACCCTAACCCTCACCCTCACCCTAAACCTAACACTAACCCTAACCCTAAACCTAATCCTAACCCTCACCCTAACCCTAACCCTAACACTAACCCTCACCTAACCCTAACCCTAGCCTTCTACCTAACCCTAAACATCACCATCACCCAAACCCTCACCCTAACCCTAATTCTCACCCACACCCTAAACCTCAACCTTACCCTTACCCTAACCCTCAACTAATCCTCACCCTAACCCTAACCATTACCTAACCAAGACCCTCACCATCACCCTCACCTTCACCCTAACCCTCACCCTCACCCTAGACCTCACCCTAAACATAACCCTAACCCTAAACCTCACCGTCTCCCTCACCCTCAACCTCAGCCTATACCTAACCCTATCCCAAATCCAAACCCTAACCCTCACCCTCACTGTAACCCTCACCATAACCCTTACCCTCACCCTCACCCTCACCCTAACCATAACCCTCATAGTAAACCTAACCCTCACCCTAAACCTAAACTTACCCCTCACCCTAAACCTCACCATAAACTTAACCCTAACCCTAACCCTTACTCTCACGCTAGAACTCACCCAAACCCTAATTCTAACCTAACCCTCATCCACACCATAAGCCTCACAATTACCCTAAACCTAATCCCCAATCTAACCCTAACCCTAACCCTAACATTTACCATAACCCTCAACGTAACACTAACCCTCACCCTTAACATAACCCTCACCCTTAGCCCAACCCTCAACTTTACTCTTACTGACACGATCACCCTAACCGGAACCCTAACCCTATCCATCACCATAACCCTAACCCTCACCCTCACCATCACCCTCAGCATAAAAGTATGCCTAAGCCTAACCCTAACCTTAAACCTCCCCTCACCCTAGCCCTCACCCTAATCCTAATCCTAACCCTAACCCTCATCCTAACTCTCACCCTAACCATAAGGCTAACCATCACCCTAAGCCTAATCCTCACACCCACCCTCACCCTCAGCCTAACCCTTAGCCTTAGCCTAATCCTAACCCTAACCCTCACACTCACCCTAACCCTAATCATAACCCTAAACCTAAGCATAACCCTAAACCTCAATCTTACACTAACCCTAAACCTAACGCTAACCCTAACACTAGCCCTAACTCTAACCCTCACCCTTACCCTCCCCCTCAACCTAACTCTAACCCTAAAAGTCTCCCTCATCCTATCCCTAATCCTAACCCTAACTCTAAACCTCACCCTAAACCTAATCCTAACCCTCACCCTCACCCTCACCCATACCATAAGTCTAACCCTAACCCTAACATTAACACTAACTCTAATATTAACCTAACCCTATCTCTAACCATAATCCTCACCCTCATCCTCACCCTCACTGCAAACTTAACCCTAAACATAACACTAAAAATAACCCTAACCTTAACCCTAAACCTAACCCTAATCCTCACCCCCACCCTGACCCTAAACCTAACCGTAACCCAAACCCTAACTCTAATCCTCTCCCTAAACCTAAGCCTAACCCTAACCCCTAACCATAAACCTCACACTCACTCTCACCCTAAACCAAATCCTAAACCTAACCGTATCCCTAACACTAACCTTCAACCTAAACCTCACACTAGCCCTTACCCTAAACCAAACCCTAACCCGAACCCTCACCCGAACCCTAAACCTCAGCCTCAACCTCACCGTCAGCCTAACCCTAAACCTAAGCCTAAGCCTAACCCTAACCCTCACACTCACACTCATCCTAACCTTAATCCTAACCCTAAACCTCACCCTAACACTAAACCTCACCCTAAACTTAACCCTAACACTAACCGTAACCCTAACCCTCACCATAACCCTAACCCTCATCCTCACCATAAAACTCACACTAACCCTAACTCTAAGCCTACTCACCAATCTACCCCTCACACTAACCATAACCCTCACCCTAACCCTACCCATCACCCTAACACTTACCCTCACCCTAACACTAACCCTAACCCTAACACTAACCCTAACCATCACCCTAATCCTAAAACTCATCCTAACCCTAACCCTAACTCTAACCCTCACAATCACCCTAGACCTCACCCTAAACAATTCTAACGCTAACCCTCACCCTAACCCTAACACTCATCCTCACCCTAAACCTCACACTAACCTTAACTCTAACCCTAATTCCCAATCTAACCCTCACCCTAAACCTAACCCTAAACCTAACCCAAAACCTACTTACCCAAAACCTAAAACTCACCCTAACCCTAATCCAAACCCTCACCCTAACCATAACCCTCACCCTAAACCAAACCCTCACCCTAACACTAATCATCACCTTAACCGTCACCCTAAACCTCACACTCACCCTCACCCTAACCCTAATCCTAAAAATAACCCTATCCCTAAACTTCAACCTAACCCTCACCCTCACCCTAACACTAACCCCAACCCTAAACCTCACCCTAATACTCCCCCTAACCCTAACTCTAATCCAAAACCTCCCCCTCAACCTCCCCCTCAACCTAACCATAAATCGCAACCAAAAGGTCACACTAACCCTAAACCTCACCCTCACCCTCAACCTCACTGTTACTCTAACCCTAACCCTAACCCTAAACATAACCATAACCCTCACCCTAAGCCTCACCCTCACCACAAACTTAACCCTAACTATAACACTAACAATAACCTTAGCCCTAACCATAACAGTAACCCTCAAAGTAACCCTAACCCTAACCCTGATCCTTAACCTAACCCTTTCCCTAAGCCTAACCCTAACCCTAACCCTCCCACTCACCCTCAACCTAACCCTAATCCGAAACCTAACCCAATGCCTAAACCTAATTCTCATCATAACCCTCACACTAGACCTCACCCTAACCCTAACACTAATCCTAACCGTAACCTCATCCTAGCACTCAACCTAACCCTAATACAAACCCTCACCCTCACCCTAATCCTAACCCTCACCCTCACCCTAAACATCAGCAAAACCCTATCACCCTAACCGTCACGCTAAACCTCACACTCACCCTATACTTTACCCTAATCCTAATGCTAACCCTAACCCTACCCTGCACCCTCAGCCTCAACTTAACCCTAACTCTAACCCTAAACCTTACCCTCACCCTAACCATAACCCTAAACCTAAACCTCACCATAACCCTAACCCTAACCATCACACTCACACTAAAACTTACCCTAATCCTAATAGTAAAACTAAGCCTAACCCTCAACCTCAACCTAACACACAACCTAACCCTAACCCTAACACTAACTCTCACCCTAACCCTATACCCTAACCCTCAAACTAACCCTAACCCTCACTCTCACCCTCACCCTCAGCCTAAACCTAAGGCTAACACTAACCCTAAACCTAACCCTCACACTCACCCTAACCCTAAACCTAATCCCAATAATAACCCTAAACCTAATCCTCACCTTCACCCTCAGCCTCACCCTAAACCTAATTCTAAACCTAAACTTCACCCTCACTCTAACTCTAACGCTAAATCTAAACCTAACCCTAACCCTAACACTCACCCTAACCCTCATCTTAACCCTAACTCTACCCCTAAACCTCACCCTCACCCTAACCCTAAATCTAACACTAACCCTAACACTAAACCTCATCCTAACCTTAACCCTAACCCTCAAACTAACCCTAACCCTCACGCTCACCCTCACCCTCAGCCTAAACCAAAGGCTAACCCTAACCCTAACCTAACCCTCACACTCACCCTAACCCTAACACTAATGAAATCCTAACCCTCACCCTCAGCCTCACCCTATCCCTAATTCTAACGCTGAACTTCACCCTCACACTAACCCTAACACTAACACTAACCATAACCCTAACCCTATACCAGCCCTCCCCCTAATTCTCACCATAACCCTAACCCTAACACTAAACCTAAAACTGAACCTAACCCTCACCCAAACCCTAACTCTAAGCCTAAACCTCATCCTCACCCTAAACCTAACCCTAAACCTAATCCTAAACCTCACCCTAAACCTAAACCTAACCCTCACCCTCACCCTCAATCTCACTGTAACTCTAACCCTAACCCTAAGAATAACACTAACCCTAAACCTAACCATAACCATAACATTAACCCTCACCCACAGCCTCACCCTCACTGTAAATTTAACCCTAAACATAACACAAAAAATAACCCTAACCCTAACCCTAATCCTAACTCTAACCTCACCCACACCCTCACATTCAGCCTAACCCGAAGCCTAAACGTAACCCTAACCCTAACCCTAAACCTCACCCTAACCTTAACCCTAACCCTAACCCTAACCCTAACCCTAAACCTAACCCTAATCCTCAGCCTCAACCTCACCCTAAACCAAATCCTAACCCTAACCCTCACCCTAACCCTAAGCCTATATCTAACCCTAAACCTCACCCTCACCCTAACCCTAACCCTAACCCTAACACTAAACCCCACCCTAACCCTACCCTAACCCTCACCCGCACCCTTACCCTCACCGTAACTCTAACCCTAACCCTAACAATAACAATAACACTAATCCTCACCCCCACCCTCACCCTCAGCCTAATGCTAAGCCTAAACCTAACTCTCACCCTAACCCTCACACTCACGCTCACCCTAATCCTAATTTTAAACATAACCCTATCCCTAAACCTCAACCAAACCCTCACCCTCACCCTATCCCTAACACTAACCCAAACCCTAAACCTCACCCTAACCCTCCCGAAAACCATAACTCTAACCCTAAACCTCACACTCACCCTAACCCTAACCCTAAACCTACCCTAAACCTCACCCTAACCCTAACCCTCACGCTCATCCTCAACTTCACCGTAACTCTAACCCTATCCTTAACAATAACACTAACTCTAATCCTAACCCTAACCCTCACTCTCAGCCTCACCCTCACTGCAAACTTAACCCTAACCATAACACTAAAAATAATCCTCACCCTAACAGTAACCCTATCCCTAATCCTCACCCCCACCCTAACCCTCAGCCTAACCCTAAGCCTAACCCTAACCCTAACCCGCCCTGTAAACCTAACAGTAACACTAAAACTAACACTAACCCTGACCCTAAACCTAAGCCTAACCCAAACCCTAACCCTAATCCTCACCCTAACCATAAGCCTGAACCTATCCTTAACCCTAACCCTCACACTCACTCTCACCCTAACCCAAATCCTAAACCTAACCGTATCACTAACCCTAACCCTCAACCTAACCCTCATACTAGCCGTCACCCTAAACCTAACCCTAACCCTCACCCTAACCCGAACCCTGACCCTCTTCCTCATGCTCCACCTAAGCTTAAGCCTAAACCTAAGCCTAACCCTAACCCTAAACTTCACCCTATCCCTAACCCTAACACTAACCCTAACTCTAACCCTAAATGTCACCCTCACACTAAGCCCAACTCTAACTCTGACCCTAAACCTAAACCTAACCCTAAAACTAACCTTCACCCTAACATATACCCTCACCCTAACACTAACCCTAACGCTAACACTAACGCTCACACTAACCCTAACCATCACCCTAACCCTTAAACTCACCCTAACACTAACCCTAACCCTCACCCTCACTCTAGCCCTCACCCTAAACCTAACCCTCATCCTCACCCTAAACCTCACACTAACCCTAACACTAACCCTCAATCTAACCCTCACCCTCACCCTAACCCTAACTCAAACCCTAACCCTAACCCTAAACCTCACCCTTACCGTAACCCTCACCCTCAGCTTAACCCTCATCTTTACCCTTACTGTTACCCGCACCACAACCCTTACCCTAACCCTCACCCTCACCCTAACCCTAAATCTACCCCTAAACCTCATCCTCAACCTAACCCTAACTCTAACCCTTACCATAACACTAAACCTCACCCTAACCCTGTCCCTAACCCTCACACTCAACTTCACCCTCAGCCTAACCCTAAGCCTAAGCCAAACCCTAACCCTAACCCTCACACTCACCCTCACCCTAACCCTAATCCTAACCCTAACCCTAACCCTAACCCTAAACCTCAACCTAAACCTCACCCTAACCTTAACCCTAACCCTAACCCTAACCCTAACCCTCACCATAAACCTAACACTCATCCTCACCATAAAACTCATACTAACACTATCTCTAAGCCTAATCCCCAATCTAACACTCACACTAACCATAACCCTCACCCTAACACTTACCCTAACCATAACACTAACCCTAACCCTAACACTAACCCTAACACTAAACCTAACCATCACCCTAATGCTAAACCTCATCCTAACCCAAACCCTAACTCTAACCCTGACCCTCACCCTAGACCTCACCGTTAACCTAATTCTAACCCTTGACCCTCACCCTAACCCTAACACTTATCCTCACCCTAAACCTCACACTAACTCTAACTCTAACCCTAATCCCCTATCTAACCCTCACCCTAACCCTAAACCTAACCCTAAATCTCACCCTTATCTTAAACGTCACGCTCAGCTTAACCCTCAACTTTACTCTTACCATCATCCTCACCCTAACCCTAAACCTCATCCTAACCCTCACCCGAACCGTATACCTAACCATCAACCTAACCCTAACCCTCAACCTCAAACTCACGCTCAGCCTAAACCTATCCCTAAGCTTAACACTTAACCTAACACTGACCCTCACCCTAGCAATCACCCTAACTCTAATCCTAATCCTAACCCTCACCTTAACCCTAACCCTAACCATCACCCTAACCTTAATCCTCACCCCCACCCTCACGCTCAGCCTAAACCTAATCCTAAACCTAACCCTAACCCTAACACTAAACCTCAACCTAACCGTCACCCAAAACTTATCCCTAACAATAACCCTAACCCTAACCCTCGACCTAACACTCCAGGTAACCCTAAATCTATCTTTAAACCTCACCCTCACCATAACCCTAATCCTAACCCTAAACTCACCCTAACCGTAACCCTAACCCTCAACTTCACCCTCACCCTCACCCTCTCCATAACCCTAACCCTAACCTCAATAAGAACACTAATTCTAACCCTAATCCTAAACATCACCCTAACCCTAACCCTAACCCTAACCCTCACTCTAACCCTAAACTTAACCGAACCCTAACACTCACCCTAACACTAACCATAACCCTCACACTAACCCTAACCCTCACCCTCACCCACACCCACAGCCTAAGCCTAAGACTAACCCTAACCGTAACCCTAACCGTCACACTCACCCTAACCCTTACCCTACTCCTAATCGTAATCATAAGCCTAACCCTCAACATCAACCTAACACTCTACCTAACCCTAACTCTAACATTAACCCTAACACTAACCCTCACCCTAAACCTAACCCTAACCCTCAACCTAACAATAACCCTCACGCTCACCGTAACACTTACCCTAACCCTCACTCTAACCCTAAACTTAACCGAACCCTAACTCCCACCCTAAACCTAACCCTCACCCTCACCGTAACCCTAACACTCACCCTAATCCTCAGCCTAACCCTAACTCTACACCTAAACCTCAGCCTCACCCTAACGCTAAATCTAACCCTAACCCTAACACTAAACCTCACCCTAACCCTAACCCTAATCCTCAAACGAACCCTAACACTCACCCTCACCCTCACCCTCAGCCTAAACCTAAGGCTAGCCCTAACCCTAACCCTAACCCTCACACTCACCCTAACCCTAACCCTAATCCAAATCCTATCCCGAAACCTATTCTTCACCTTCACCCTCAGCCTCACCCTAACCCTAATTCTAAACCGAAACGTCACCCTCACCCTAACCCTAACGCTAACACTAACCATAACCCTAACCCTAACCCTCCCCCTAACTCTCACCGTAACACTAACACTAACACTAACCCTAAACCTCAACCTAACCCTCACCAGAACCCTAACTCTAACCCTAAACCTCACCCTCACCCTAACCCTCACTCTAACACTTACCCAAATCGTAAAAATCACCCTAACCCTAATCCAAACCATCACCCTAACCATAACCCTCACCCTAAACCAAACCCTCACCCTAACAATTACCATCACCCTAACCCTCACCTTAAACTTCAACCTAACCT